>NC_134889.1:1257500-1277500 GCF_041734735.1 Babylonia areolata | reverse complement strand
CATCATCATCATCGTCGTCAACAACAACATCATCATCAACAACATCACTAACTACAACAGCAGCAGCAACAACACTGTATCCATAGTATTCCAACTTGTTGACATAAAAAGAAACAACAACAACATCACCATCATTATCAACAACAGCACACTATATCCATTGCATTTGAGTCTATTGACGTAGAAAGTAACAACGACAACAGCAGCAGCAGCAGCAGCAGCAGCAGCAGCAACAACAACACCAACAACAGCAACACAGATAATTCATGGAGAATGACAGAAATATCATGTGAAATTCTGCCAAGCTGATCATCACGTGGAAATCATACACATCAGAAAAAACACAACAACACAACAACAATAACATACACATCTTAAACTCAAAACAGAGGTACAACAACCACAACAACATCAACGACTTGACAACAATCACATATACACCTTGAAATTAACAACGACAAAAAATAAATAAATAAATAAAAAGGAAACAACTTCAGCAGCAACTTCAAGGTGGCAGAATGGTTAAGACGCTCGTCTGCTAACACAGAGTCAATACAGAGTCCGCGAAGGTCAGGCTGTGTTCGAATCCCGCTCTCACCCTTCAGTTCGGCCGGGTTTTCCCATCAGTCAGTGACTCTGGCAGTGGAAAACCAAACTGAGCGTCTAGTCATTCGGGTGAGACGATAAACCGAGGTCCCGTGTGCAGCACGCACTTAGCGCACTGAAAAAGAACCCATGGCAACGAGAGTGTTGTCCTCTGGCAAAATTTTGTAGAAGAAATCCACTCTGATGGTACACCTCAAATACTAGGCATGCAGTCATGGCCGGACTAGAAGCGCTGGGTTGTGCTGCTGGTCAGGCATCTGCTTAACAGATATGGTGTAGCGAATATGGATTTTCCTATCGCAGTGACGCCTCCTCAGTTCAGAAACTGAAACTGAAACGAACAGAACAATTTCCAACCGTTGCCACAGCAACAACCAATGTGGCTCTTTGGACACAACCGTGGTCAATGGGAGGCAACTCGGGTCTGACTTGGGCTGTTTATCTGAAATATTTGTTTCCCATTGCGCACCACTGCCCAAACGAAGGGGTATAACTCCAGTTGCACAAAATGGTAGCTCTGAATGAGTCAAGACTCGCCCACTGTTGTTAACCGCAGCAACCATTGAGAACAACGAACCAGAATATTGCAGTAATCTTTTGGAGATTGTGCAATACATCTGTCGCACGAAGGAAGGTTGATGGTGCTTCTCTCAGGGTGAAGAATGGAGGACTACGCTGAATTCTTACGACGGCGATTTCCGAAGACAGGGACTGACTGGCTGGCATTTCTGGTGTTGGCGGCAGGAGTACACGCAGTATTGATCTTCGAACTGTTTGTGGTCCTCCCCTTCCTCTATGACGGTTTTCACGACAGCGTCGTCATGTACTACACACACATTGTGGCCGCCCTGTTTCTCTATGTCAACGTGGTTAGCAACATGGCTCTGGTGATGGTGACCGAGACAGGAATCCGTGGCATGATATTGCCAAGCGGACTGAAACCCGGCTGGCGTTTCTGCAGTGTGTGCGAATGCAATGCCCCGCCCCGCTCCTACCATTGTAATATATGCGGCACGTGCGTGCTGAAACGCGACCACCACTGCACGTTCGCGGGGTGTTGCGTTGGACACAGTAACCAGAGGTATTTCATGGTCATGATTTTCTGGATCTGGGTGGCTTCTGTGTATGCCTCGGTGATGAATCTGGACGTGGTGTATCACATCTTCGGGGAGTATTCCCTCAAGACGCTGTTCGTGCTGGTACTGCCGCTTCTGGCCTGGATGTTCCAGGTGGTGGAGACGGTCACCATGACGATGGCTTTCATGATCTCGCTGTGCATCATCGCCCTGTTGATGACCAGCGCTCTGCTAGGCTACCACATGATCAACATCGTCAACGGCCAAACCGTGTACGAGAAGACCTACAAGATCCACACCTACAATGTCGGCGTGCTGCAAAACTTGAAAGAGGTGTTTGGGGAAAACTGGACAGTGAGCTGGATCTGGCCATGGATTGCCTCCCCTCTTCCTGGGAACGGGATTCAGTTCACAGAGCGACAGAAAGACCACTGAACGACCCATGATCTAACGGGTTGAACAGCAGGACAGAGGGATGCATTGACTTGATGCCTTGTATGGATAACTAGTGATGCATATGTCAATGACAAACGAGTTTCTCATTTCTTTTCTTTTTTTCTTTTTTTTCTTTTTTTTTCTTTTTTTTTTTTTTTGATAATGAGTTTCTTATGAGTTACTTTTTTTTCTCTTTTGTTTTACAACAGTTTAGATTTCATTGTTTTTTTATAACTCCTCTTCACTGAGAAGTCATTTTGATTATGACATTTTGTGGCCTCACAAAGATATCAACTGAAATGTCTGAAATTTCAGGCTACCATGCTCAACAAATGTTTAAACCACAACAGATTGTTGCCATTTGTCAAAATTTATTTTGTTTTAAATGCTCCCTAATTCTGAACTGTTTGCTCGTGAATTCTCAGTTGATGCAGATCTTCATCATTTTTCACAAGTCCCCATCTGTTTTTTTTCTCTCTCTCTCTTTTTTTTTTTTTTTTTTTTTTTTCCGTCTTTTATCTAATCTACATCAGTTTGATAGAAAATTTGGCTACTTTCCAATTATACCACAACCAAAAGCAGTGACTCAACCACATTTACATTTGCTCAGTCAGTTTATACTTTTTAGATAACATAATTTTGATTTATATAGTTTAAGTTTCAGTAGCTCAAGGAGGCGTCACTGCGTTCGGACAAATCCATATACGCTACAACACATCTGCCAAGCAGGTGCCTGACCAGCAGCGTAACCCAGCGTGCTTAGTCAGGCCTTGAGAAATTAATGATTTATATAGTCATGTGCAAGTGTTATGGGTGATAATTTTGAATAGACTGACAATGATATCAACAAAAACTTTGAACTATGTGAATGTGTTACTGGTACTGATTTTAAATGAAAAGCATACTATATTGTGAACTAGGGTACTGGTGCAAAAGATTTCTCTCAAACGTTTTAAGCGACAGGTTAAACGCAGAACTCTTGCCCTGGATTGTTATATATATCTGAATCATGCAAGAATACAATTGAAAATTTTACTAAATAACTCATAAAAGTTATGTTTACAAATTATGCGTACTCCAAAGAGTCTGGTAAGATAATGTTGGTAGCATTAGATATTGCAGTGTTCCATAACGTTACAAATGTAATTCGTGTATGTTATCAGAATACATTGTAATTCATATAATATACTACTATGATTTTGTATATATAATATATATATATAGAGAGAGAGGGACTCTGTTCACTTTGCTTTTCTTCAACACTGGCACTTGCCCTGATTCAATGAGCTTCTCTCAGACACTCCACCCCATCTCAAAACACCTTTACTTTAGTCTTCACTCCACCCCATCTCAAACCACCTTTACTTTAGTCTTCACTCCACCCCATCTCAAACCACCTTTACTTTAGTCTTCTTCTGACAGTCACCTGCTGTGTTTCATGGCTCTGTGTTGTCAGCAGGGTTGAAAGTAAACACACATACACACACACACACCACACACACACACACACACACACACCACACACACACACACACACACACACACACACACACACACACACACACACACACATTTTCTTCCTCATAGTTATATTTTGAGGTCACTTGATTTTTTTTATCTATCAGTGATGCATAATGTATGTGCCTTTTTTATTACAGATATTGTAGGTATTGTTGTAATGTGGTTGCCAGACACCACAAAATGAATATTATGACAATATGATAAATACCTGTAGTGTTTAATTTAAATATATTTTGTATCACTTTCATCACTCTTTGTGGTTTACTTCTTGTTGCGGTCTTAATTTTTCATTTGTAAAAATTTGATTTGTGTACGTGTGTGTGTGTGTGTGTGTGTGTACGCGCGCGCGTGTGTGTGTGTGTGTGTGTGTGTGTGTGTGTTCTTAACAGTCCAGTTGTTAAATTATGAAAGGAATTTGTTCTGTCAGTGTTTATGGAGCTATCCAGTGGCTTGCATTGTTGTGAAATTTGGTTAGAGCCAAAATGATTCCTGTGATACGCTATTCTGCATGATCCTGGCTGGTATTGGTGTGTACACGTGTGATGTCGGTTCCTTGAATATGTATCAGCCCTTTAAGGAGTGTGATTCAGAGTGTTATCACTCACTCAGCTGTTGACAGCTGTTCCATGCGGCCAGCAAAAGTACACCTGCTCCTATGCACACAAACACATATGTGCAGGCAGACACCTGTGTACACGCACTCACACACCTGTGTGAATGTGTACATGAATGTATGTGAATGCACTGTTTTGCTGTCACTGCTGGCAAGGTGAGCATCATTGGAACACTTGTGGGAACTTGCTGTTCTTTGTGTTGTGCTCTTATACTGGCCTTACATTTATAGCATTGCTTGGAGGCTATGTGTCTTCTATGCTTTTTTCGGCATTGCTTTGGTTGTCATTTGGGAATAACAGATTGATATTATTAATAATAAGCGGAATGGCTGACATTTTCACAACAGCAATGTTCATTGTCACAGTAAGTTCACTTGGTGGTGTGTTTTTGAATAAGTTGATCAGTTGATGTTTTGCATTTAACTAGTTTTGTTTTTAACGTGCTAAGATAATGACTGGATGATTTGACTGGCGTTTTCTTTGACATAATGTAGGTTTGGACTCATCCACTCATGGGCTCACCAAGTCACACACACATATATATGGTGACACAGATGCTTATATCCTACAGGAGTTTGTCAGTGTGTTGATTATTACCAATGTTAGTGTACACATTGTCATGTTATGAACAGTTAATAACATTCCTTCTTGACAAAACCTGACAGACTGCTTTAGTGACGAACAGATGAGTGTGTTGGACAGGCCCACACTGAAATGTTATTTTATTGTGAAATATTACCTTTTGTCACACCAGAGTTGTCTGTGTGAAATCCTGGCTGCTCTCCCCTGGAAGAGCTTATCAAGGCACTGTAGTGTCACCAGTACGTTTTTTCCTGGTTTCTGTCGGCAAGTATGAAAGTGGATTTTTCTCCAGAAATTTGCCAGATACAACCCTTTTATTGCCGCAAGTTGTTTTATATGCGCAAAGTGCACACTGCACATGGACCCTTGGTTTATTCAATTATTGTCTCCCCCAGTTGACAGTTACTGTTGTTTGTGTGGCTGTGTTTGTGTGTCATGGTTTTGACCTTTTCTGGAGGCAGTGAGACGTCCATGTTGGTGTGTGTACCACCGCAGAGGTTGGCCACATCCCGCGGTGTCATGGTGCACTGTAAGGTGTTGACAGTAACACCCTGTGGCTTAGTTCTTGGTGTCGTGTTGCATTGTAAAGTGTTGACAGTCACAGTAACACACTTTTGCGTTAGTTATTTGGTGTCATGGTGCACTGTAAAGTGTTGACAGTAACACCCTTTATGTTATTGGTGTCATGGTGCACTGTTAAGTGTTGACGTTAACACCCTTTGTGTTAGTTATTGGTGTCATGGTGCAGTGTAAAGTGTTGACAGTCAACACACTTTTAAGTCAGTTATTGGTGTTGTGATGCACTGTAAAGTGTTGACAGTAACACCCTTTGTGTTAGTTATTGGTGTCATGGTGCACTGTTAAGTGTTGACAGTAACACCCTTTGTGTTAGTTATTGGTGTCATGGTGCAATGTAAAGTGTTGACAGTCAACACACTTTTAAGTCAGTTATTGGTGTCATGGTGCACTGTAAAGTGTTGACAGTCACAGTAACACGCTTTGAGTTAGTTCTTGGTGTCATGGTGCACTGTTAAGTGTTGACAGTCACAGTAACACACTTTGAGTTAGTTCTTGGTGTCATCATACTGTGTAAAGTGTTAACAATTACAGTAGCACCGTTTCGATAAGTTCTTGTCATGTTGCTGTGTAAAGTGTTAAAAATCACAGTGACGCCCTTTCAATTTTAAGCAGGACAACATGGTTTTACAGCGCAACCATTGCTTCAAGACTTGGCTGTTGCTGTTGTTAGTATGTGTGTGTGTGTGTCCATGTGTGTGTGTGTGTATGTATGTGTGTGTGTGTGTGTGTGTGTGTGTGTGCAACACATGTGAGCACACCTCTGGAGAAATGAGGAGGAGGTGGAAGACCAGCTACTGTAATGTGAATGTGAACCCAGTTTTTCAGTGTTGTCAGTTTTTCATTGAAAAAAAACAACAACAACCCCCAGTTGGTTTGATTTGTTGGTGTGTGTATATAGTTGGTATATGATTATCATTGTTGTATTTTTACTTTTTTTCTTTTTCTTTTTTATAATAATTGAGACAATAGGACAGTGTTTCCTTGCTGTGTAGAATACGATAAAAGAAAGAGGAAGAGAAAAGGGAAAGTTTCCAAAAAACGGAGTTCACTGTGACAACATATCGTTAAAGTCCTCGTGCTTTTTCCACATCTTTTTCTCCTCGGACTGCTGCCGAAAGTAACCGAGTTAAAGAGAAAAGGCGAATACGCAAAGAAATATTGTGATTGGTTTATTATGTTTTTTTGGATGGGACTAAAAAGAAGTGTGTGAGGACCAAAGGGCACCTGCCATGCCCTCTGCACTTCCTGTCGCAGGTGTTGGGAGGACAGTGTGATCTCCCCTGGACCGCCGGGGCCGGCCTCTGTCAGTGTACATGGCGTTCCCACCTTCTGGAAAGTCTGTGCTAGAAATTTCCTTTTTTCTATTGCTCTCTTTGTTTCTGCCTTTTCTTTCTTCCTTCCTTCACTGCTGTCTGTTTTTTGTTTTGTTATAGTTTTTTTTTCCCCTTCCCAGTCCATTCAGGGCAACAGCTGTCCATTCTGCAGTGTTATTTGTTGCTGTGGTCTTTTTATTTATTTATGTGGCTTTGAAGTATTTTTTGCCCTTTTTAACAATTTTCTGTAATGTGGGGATGGTAAAATAAGTGCGAGGGCTGACATCCTCAGCACAGCCAAGTTTTATTTGGATTAAGGAGCTTCATGGTTAGGACTGTGTTGTTTTGTAGGGTTGTTGGTTTTTTGCCCATCTTTTTGCTTTTTTTTTTTTTTTTCAGATGTGACAGGGTTTTGTTTTTAACATGGCTGGCCTTTTTTATGTAGCTGGGCAGTCCCCATAAATTTTGACCTAGTGCAATCGATTGGACTAAGAGCAATGTCAGACAGTAAGCAACAATGTCAGACTAGAAGCAACAATGTCAGACTAGAACCAACAATGTCATATGTCCAACATCTTGTCAGAGAAGTCCTACCTCAGATTCTAACACAACATGAAGAGGAGAGAGAGAGAAAAAACAACTGTAAAGAAAACATCAGAATAAAAGATTGTGACTTGTAGAAACAGATGTTGTAATAGAGTTTTTTGAAAACTTTTTTTTAAACAAAGCAAAAAGAAAAGAAAAAAGTGTGTGTAAAGTTGGTTTTGAATCATGGTGCAATAGAGTTTATTGAAAACTTTTTTTTAAAACAAAGCAAAAAGAAAAGAAAAAAGTGTGTGTAAAGTTGGTTTTGAATCATGGTGCAATAGAGTTTATTGAAAACTTTTTTTTAAACAAAGCAAAAAGAAAAGAAAAAAGTGTGTGTAAAGTTGGTTTTCAAGCAAATTTGGGTGGCTTGATACCAATGGATTGTGGTCATGTTTGTCACATATGTTGAAAGTAAACCTGTTGCAGTGTCCGTTTCTGATTTCTGTTGTGTTTATTTTAATGCCAGACTCACAGCATGCGTGTGTGTGTGTGTGCCCTTTTTTTTGTTAAAATCCCTGCTTGTGGGTACTTGTGATTATGTCATCTTATTCCAGTTTATAAACTCTCTGTCTCTCTCTCTCTCTCTTGTGAACTTAAAAACGCACACTCACACAAAAGTACCACCAGAACACAAGAATAGAAAATGTACCTTTTTTTATTCTCTAAAAAAAACTACAGGAAGTAGAAAGGTGTAGGGGAGAGGGGAACGGGGGGGGTGCGGGGGGGAGGGGGTTAACAAAACAGAAACAGCAGGACAGCAGACAGCAGGACCACAAACATCTTCATTAACCCCTTAACTGCTGCTGGCAAGGTCGCTCGTCACATCACTGAGATAAAACACAGCTTACAGGTCAGGATGTCAATGAAGGGCTGTCACCTCACTGAGGTAAGACAGCTTACAAGGAGGAAGGCAGCAGAATGGTTAAGACGTTCAACTGTCAATCAGAGTCTGTGAGGGTGTGGGTTCGAATCCCACTCTCGCCCTTTCTTCCAAGTTTGACTGGAAAATCAAACTGAGGGTCTTGTCTTTCAGACGAGTTGATAAACCAAGGTCCCGTGTGCAGCACGCACTTGGCGCACTGAAAAAGAACCCATGGCAACGAGAGTGTTGTCCTCTGGCAAAGTTATGTAAAACTAAATCCACTCTGATAGGTACACGAATATATAAGCATGCACTCAAGGCCTGACAAGAGCGTTGGGTTATGCTGCTGTCGGGGATCTGCCCAGCAGATGTGGTGTACGTATATGGATTTGTCCGAACGCAGTTACGCCTCCTTGAGAAACTGAAACTGCTTAGCAGGGTGTCAGTCACCATCTTCTACTCCTGTTCCTCCTTGCCCGGACTGCATTACTTTGACCGTCAAAATCAGTGACCATCACTGGGGTGTGCACAAAAAGCAGTCAGCTCACCTCCACTTCACGCCTCACTTTCACAGGACTTCAGCAGCTAAGGGGTTAACAGCAACACCCCTGAAAACAACACTGATGGCAAAATGAAACAATGGCAGGGTTAACGTATGCCTTTCGGTCAGAAACAAAGGAGCACAAAGCACGCTTTGTACAGACAACAGTGCACAATGTGTGGCTGTGAAGTGGAGAAGTGTGGACAATATCTGTATCCATCAGTAAAATGGTCATCTGTGTCCCTTTCCCATTTCCCACCATCTGTCAAAATTGAAGAAAATCATCATAGACATGTTTCAAAGCGTATCTGGGTTCAGTTTGGTTTGATGTTCTTGTTTTTGATTTTGATTTTTTTTGTGGGGGGTGGGGGTGGGGAATAGTGTGAGAACATGTGTGTGTGTGCACATATTTACACAACGTGTGTGTGTTTGTGTGTGTGTGTGTGTGTGTGTGTGTGTGTGCATATCTTAACAAAGTGTGTGTGTGTGTGTGTGTGTGCACATATCTACACAAAGTGTGTGTGCACATATTTACACAAAGTGTGTGTGTGTGTGTGTGTGTGTGTGTGTGTGTGTGTGTGTGTGTGCATATATTTACACAATGTGTGTGTGTACATATTTACACAAAGTGTGTGTGTGCACATATTTACACAATGTGTGTGTGCACATATTTACACAATGTGTGTGTGTACATATTAACACAAAGTGTGTGTGTGTGCACATATCTGCACAATGTGTGTGTGCACATATTTACACAATGTGTGTGTGTACATATTAACACAAAGTGTGTGTGTGTGTGCACATATCTGCACAATGTGTGTGTGCACATATTTACACAATGTGTGTGTGTGTACATATTTACACAAAGTGTGTGTGTGTGCACATATCTGCACAATGTGTGTGTGCACATATTTACACAATGTGTGTGTGTACATATTAACACAAAGTGTGTGTGTGCACATATTTACACAATGTGTTTGTGCACATATTTACACAAAGTGTGTGTGTGTGTGTGTGTGTGCACATATTTACACAATGTGTGTGTGTGTACATATTTACACAAAGTGTGTGTGTGTGTGCACATATCTGCACAATGTGTGTGTGCACACATCTACACACCCAGCAAGTGCCTACATTTGTGGCAAAATTCCAGATAGAACAAAACACAGACAGCCCTAGTTTGCATCAATTTGACATGGTACAGCGTGTAACACCAAACACATACATCTTGTTTAGAAAATATCTGTGGCAACAATACTTCCTTCTTTCAGAACTCAGCACTGCCATTCAGCACAGCCACCATTAACTCACTCAGTACGACCAGTCCTCTCTTCTCCTCTACACAGACCCCTCGGATGTCCAGTGGGTGTCTGAATGACCCAACCTTTAGCTTCCGGCGTCAGAATTGTGGTATTCTTTGTCAACATTCACCTCTTCAGTATAAGAGCCTTCCGCTTGCAATATTTTGATGATGGTAATTGGCGTGAAACGCTGTTAACATCGTCTCTTTCGCCGTACGTATGGAGAGAGTTAACTGTGCTGTGATATATCTGTTGATGGTAAGGCACCCCCACAATGCCATAGGCTTCAGTTTTTCATCTGTCAACTTGAAACGTGGCACACTGTTTTCACATTCTCCACAAACAACCACCCTTCAACCATCAGTTCTTACGTTTTGTAAGTGATCACAGAAACATTGTTCCAATCACAGAAACATTGTTCCAATGTACATGCACACACATAAATTACAAGAACGTTGCATGGAAATATGAATATTGTTTTTGCTGTTTGTTAAAGTTTGGTTGCTCATTGAGAAACTTGATGGTTCCTGTATGGGCAGAACAAGATCATAAACAATGCTCACATAAAAAATCATAAAACGAAACATGTTCTGTATGGTTTATACATAAGGCAAAAAGTCTTTTAAAAAAACATAAACATTCACAAATATCCACAATAGAAGACGGAAGTCTTGTAGAGATCTTTTTTTTCTTCCAGCTGCATTCCATGTCAGGTCTCTGAATGATTCTGACGACTGTTTGGCTCCATGGTGAAATTAATGCTGCCACATTACACATCACAGTCACACGAAGTACACATAGCAATACTGCCACACTACACATCACAATCACACAAAGCACACACAGCAATACTGCCACATTACACATCACAGTCACACAAAGCACACACAGCAATACTGCCACATTACACATCACAGTCACATGAAGCACACACAGCAATACTGCCACATTACACATCACAGTCACATGAAGCACACACAGCAATACTGCCACATTACACATCACAGTCACACGAAGCACACACAGCAATACTGCCACATTACACATCACAGTCACACGAAGCACACACAGCAATACTGCCACATTACACATCACAGTCACACGAAGCACACATAGCAATACTGCCACATTACACATCACAGTCACACGAAGCACACATAGCAATACTGCCACATTACACATCACAGTCACACGAAGCACACACAGCAATACTGCCACATTACACATCACAGTCACATGAAGCACACACAGCAATACTGCCACATTACACATCACAGTCACATGAAGCACACACACACAGCAATACTGCCACATTACACATCACAGTCACACGAAGCACACACAGCAATACTGCCACATTACACATCACAGTCACATGAAGCACACACACACAGCAATACTGCCACATTACACATCACAGTCACACAAAGCACACACACACAGCAATACTGCCACATTACACATCACAGTCACACAAAGCACACACAGCAATACTGCCACATTACACATCACAGTCACACGAAGCACACATACACAGCAATACTGCCACATTACACATCACAGTCACACGAAGCACACATACACAGCAATACTGCCACATTACACATCACAGTCACACGAAGCACACACACACAGCAATACTGCCACATTACACATCACAGTCACACGAAGCACACATACACAGCAATACTGCCACATTACACATCACAGTCACACGAAGCACACACAGCAATACTGCCACATTACACATCACAGTCACACGAAGCACACACACACAGCAATACTGCCACATTACACATCACAGTCACACGAAGCACACACAGCAATACTGCCACATTACACATCACAGTCACACGAAGCACACACAGCAATACTGCCACATTACACATCACAGTCACATGAAGCACACACAGCAATACTGCCACATTACACATCACAGTCACATGAAGCACACACAGCAATACTGCCACACTACACATCACAGTCACACGAAGCACACACAGCAATACTGCCACATTACACATCACAGTCACACGAAGCACACACAGCAATACTGCCACATTACACATCACAGTCACACGAAGCACACACACACAGCAATACTGCCACATTACACATCACAGTCACATGAAGCACACACAGCAATACTGCCACATTACACATCACAGTCACACGAAGCACACACAGCAATACTGCCACATTACACATCACAGTCACACGAAGCACACACAGCAATACTGCCACATTACACATCACAGTCACACGAAGCACACACAGCAATACTGCCACATTACACATCACAGTCACACGAAGCACACACAGCAATACTGCCACATTACACATCACAGTCACATGAAGCACACATAGCAATACTGCCACATTACACATCACAGTCACACGAAGCACACATACACAGCAATACTGCCACATTACACATCACAGTCACACGAAGCACACACACACAGCAATACTGCCACATTACACATCACAGTCACATGAAGCACACACAGCAATACTGCCACATTACACATCACAGTCACACGAAGCACACATACACAGCAATACTGCCACATTACAC
Organism: Babylonia areolata; assembly: GCF_041734735.1. NCBI lineage: Eukaryota > Metazoa > Mollusca > Gastropoda > Neogastropoda > Buccinidae > Babylonia > Babylonia areolata. The sequence goes on along the minus strand of NC_134889.1, from coordinate 1,264,904 downwards.
ATCACAGTCACACGAAGCACACACACACAGCAATACTGCCACATTACACATCACAGTCACATGAAGCACACACAGCAATACTGCCACATTACACATCACAGTCACACGAAGCACACACAGCAATACTGCCACATTACACATCACAGTCACACGAAGCACACACAGCAATACTGCCACATTACACATCACAGTCACACGAAGCACACACAGCAATACTGCCACATTACACATCACAGTCACACAAAGCACACACAGCAATACTGCCACATTACACATCACAGTCACACGAAGCACACACAGCAATACTGCCACATTACACATCACAGTCACATGAAGCACACACAGCAATACTGCCACATTACACATCACAGTCACACGAAGCACACACAGCACCAACTCCAAAAACCAAAACCCCACCACCTCATTTCAGCAGTACTCGTGATCAGCAGGAAAAAACAGTATGTACATTCTGGCAGAAATACATAATCAATACATTCATTTTCATCATCTCAGCGTAGCATGAACGGCACTTTTAATATTTAGTGATGAATTAAATTCACTGACAGTACACATATATGGTAGTACACAGCCATGCATAGAGAACGTGCATAGCAGTGTTAAAGGTGGCAAGGATGCCAAGGAAATGCATGAATACAGAATCGATGAACCTCAGCAGCATCAAGTATTGAGAAATTACAACACCAACAACATCTTCAGAAAGAGGAAAACGAAGAAACTATTCTATTTAATTTTCTGGTTATACAGTAGTTCATGTAACTGGGCCACTAGCTTTCAGCAGCACATCACGTTTCAGAGAAATATGGTGTACATTCTGGACAGTTCCTGTTGAAAACAAGAACACGAGCTCTCACAAAGAACGTTGACAGGGGAAAAACACGACAGAATAATAACAGTTACCCCCAAACACTAATTCACCCACTGACACCTCTCACAAAGAACACTGACAGGAAAAACACGACAGAATAATAACAGTTGCCCCCCAAAACACTGATTCACCCACTGACACCTCTCACAAAGAACACTGACAGGAAAAACACGACAGAATAATAACAGTTGCCCCCAAACACTAATTCACCCACTGACACCTCTCACAAAGAACACTGACAGGAAAAACACGACAGAATAATAACAGTTGCCCCCCAAAACACTGATTCACCCACTGACACCTCTCACAAAGAACACTGACAGGAAAAACACGACAGAATAATAACAGTTGCCCCCCAAAACACTGATTCACCCACTGACACCTCTCACAAAGAACACTGACAGGAAAAACACGACAGAATAATAACAGTTGCCCCCCAAAACACTGATTCACCCACTGACACCTCTCACAAAGAACACTGACAGGAAAAACACGACAGAATAATAACAGTTGCCCCCCAAAACACTGATTCACCCACTGACACCTCTCACAAAGAACACTGACAGGAAAAACACGACAGAATAATAACAGTTGCCCCCCAAAACACTAATTCACCCACTGACACCTCTCACAAAGAACGCTGACAGGAAAAACACGACAGAATAATAACAGTTGCCCCCAAACACTAATTCACCCACTGACACCTCTCACAAAGAACACTGACAGGAAAAACACGACAGAATAATAACAGTTGCCCCAAAACACTAATTCACCTACTGACACCTCTCACAAAGAACACTGACAGGAAAAACACGACAGAATAATAACAGTTGCCCCCAAACACTGATTCACCCACTGACACCTCTCACAAAGAACACTGACAGGAAAAACACGACAGAATAATAACAGTTGCCCCCAAACACTAATTCACCCACTGTAGCCTGAGTACATTACCCAGGTATCTGGATAAAAGAACAGTGTTTATACGTACATTCAGAAAGCACTGAACAAGCTTCCCAATGTTTTGACATCAATGATAAATCACACACCAGCCAATACTAAAGCAAGTATCATAATAGGACTATAGTGTCATGTGCTCTGAAAACTATAAACATGCACAGAGCAATATAATAAAATAAAATGTACACTGAAACTGCTAACATGAGTGCATCTTGTGGGTCATTCTGACTCACTCCATGCACAGTTCATTTTCTGCCTGGACACACAGGGAGAGGCAAGCTTTGTAACCTGCTCCACGTTCATCTGGGATGGTTTTCATCACCAGTGCAGCAGCGGTTCAGATATTGACACACACAGTGTTTGACTTTGATATCAGTAGAATTGCACTTGTGTGAAATGGGTCGGTATGAACACAAAAGCAGGAGACAGCAATTAAAGTTTTGAAGCAGGAGATTCAAAATGATCATATATAAACATGTATGCAAGCATGCATGCACACACACAGACACACACACACACAGAGACACGACCGCACACACACACACACACACATACACATGCACACACACACACACACACACACACACACACACACACACACACTAACACTAACACAGTGTTTCGACACAGTGAGTCACACTGAATCCAACACACAAACACTAACACAGTGTAAAATACAATCAACAGAGGCACAATGAAATAATTCATGGGCACTTTCCAAAACTTTTACACCAAAAAATGAATAACAAGTAAAATGTGGACATCAAATTCAGCATTAAAGTGGACAATTCAGCATTAAAGTGGACAATTCAGCATTAAAGTGGACATCAAATTCAGCATTAAAGTGGACAATTCAGCATTAAAGTGGATATTAAATTCAGCATTAAAGTGGACAATTCAGCATTAAAGTGGATGTCAAATTCAGCATTAAAGTGGACATCAAATTCAGCATTTAAGTGGACAATTCAGCATTAAAGTGGATATCAAATTCAGCATTAAAGTGGACAATTCAGCATTAAAGTGGACAATTCAGCATTAAAGTGGACATCAAATTCAGCATTAAAGTGGACAATTCAGCATTAAAGTGGACATTAAATTCAGCATTAAAGTGGACAATTCAGCATTAAAGTGGATATCAAATTCAGCATTAAAGTGGACATCAAATTCAGCATTAAAGTGGACAATTCAGCATTAAAGTGGATATCAAATTCAGCATTAAAGTGGACAATTCAGCATTAAAGTGGACAATTCAGCATTAAAGTGGACATCAAATTCAGCAGTGTGATTTTTTTTCAAGCAGTAAAAAACAAAAAAAAACCAGAAAAATAAAAGAACAAATTGTTCACAGAAAAAACAAATCATCCAAGGTAGATTATCAGTGTAGCAGTGAAATGACTCTCTTTATCCCTTCTTTTCCACGGCTCTTTCTGCCTCCTTCATTCCTCATGGCATCCTAACTTTGCCTCTTTTCCACTTTACACACTGTTTATCTGTCATCCTAACTTTGCCTCTTTTCCACTTTACACACTGTTTATCTGTCATCCTAACTTTGCCTCTTTTCCACTTTACACACTGTTTATCTCTCATCCTAACTTTGCCTCTTCTCCACTTTACACACTGTTTATCTGTCATCCTAACTTTGCCTCTTTTCCACTTTACACAATGTTTATCTGTCATCCTAACTTTGCCTCTTTTCCACTTTACACAATGTTTATCTGTCATCCTAACTTTGCCTCTTCTCCACTTTACACAATGTTTATCTCTCATCCTAACTTTGCCTCTTTTCCACTTTACACAATGTTTATCTCTCATCCTAACTTTGCCTCTTCTCCACTTTACACAATGTTTATCTCTCATCCTAACTTTGCCTCTTTTCCACTTTACACAATGTTTATCTCTCATCCTAACTTTGCCTCTTTTCCACTTTACACACTGTTTATCTGTCATCCTAACTTTGCCTCTTTTCCACTTTACACAATGTTTATCTGTCATCCTAACTTTGCCTCTTCTCCACTTTACACACTGTTTATCTGTCATCCTAACTTTGCCTCTTTTCCGTTTACACACTGTTTATCTCTCATCCTAACTTTGCCTCTTTTCCACTTTACACAATGTTTATCTGTCATCCTAACTTTGCCTCTTTTCCACTTTACACAATGTTTATCTGTCATCCTAACTTTGCCTCTTTTCCACTTTACACAATGTTTATCTGTCATCCTAACTTTGCCTCTTTTCCACTTTACACAATGTTTATCTCTCATCCTAACTTTGCCTCTTTTCCACTTTACACAATGTTTATCTGTCATCCTAACTTTGCCTCTTTTCCACTTTACACAATGTTTATCTGTCATCCTAACTTTGCCTCTTTTCCACTTTACACAATGTTTATCTGTCATCCTAACTTTGCCTCTTTTCCACTTTACACAATGTTTATCTCTCATCCTAACTTTGCCTCTTTTCCACTTTACACAATGTTTATCTGTCATCCTAACTTTGCCTCTTTTCCACTTTACACACTGTTTATCTGTCATCCTAACTTTGCCTCTTTTCCACTTTACACACTGTTTATCTGTCATCCTAACTTTGCCTACTTTTCCACTTTACACACTGTTTATCTGTCATCCTAACTTTGCCTCTTTTCCGCTTTACACACTGTTTATCTGTCATCCTAACTTTGCCTCTTTTCCACTTTACACACTGTTTATCTGTCATCCTAACTTTGCCTCTTTTCCACTTTACACAATGTTTATCTGTCATCCTAACTTTGCCTCTTCTCCACTTTACACAATGTTTATCTGTCATCCTAACTTTGCCTCTTTTCCACTTTACACAATGTTTATCTCTCATCCTAACTTTGCCTCTTTTCCACTTTACACAATGTTTATCTCTCATCCTAACTTTGCCTCTTCTCCACTTTACACAATGTTTATCTCTCATCCTAACTTTGCCTCTTTTCCACTTTACACAATGTTTATCTGTCATCCTAACTTTGCCTCTTCTCCACTTTACACACCACTGTTTATCTGTCATCCTAACTTTGCCTCTTTTCCACTTTACACAATGTTTATCTGTCATCCTAACTTTGCCTCTTTTCCACTTTACACACTGTTTATCTGTCATCCTAACTTTGCCTCTTTTCCACTTTACACAATGTTTATCTGTCATCCTAACTTTGCCTCTTTTCCACTTTACACAATGTTTATCTGTCATCCTAACTTTGCCTCTTTTCCACTTTACACAATGTTTATCTGTCAAGGTGAGGCGTGTCATATATACATTGCAGTAGATGAAATGTTTCACACACATTTTAAAACTAAGCCAAACACCAGTTTCAATGTTTAACAACATCAATACAGAACATACAATCCAAAGCATCAATAAAAAGGCCACTCTTCTACATGACTAAATACATTCTAACACATCAGGCCATATTTTTCCAGCGTAACAAGGATCTTAGATAATGCAAAATACAAATGAAATCAACAAAAACAATGAAATGTATCAAAATCAAAGTAACAGTTTGACTTTCTCCCCCTGACCTTAAAGAAAAGTTATGTATGTACTTATAAAAATAATAATAAATGTATTATAAGATTTGAACAAAATAATGAAAAGATGACTCAAAATGTGTTCTCCAATTTTTTTTTCTTTTCTATGTTTAGACTTGCTGCATCTTGAATGTGTGATCAGATCCTTGACAACTGAACCAAATGTACAATCCAACTTCTCTCCCCCTGTCTCTCTTTCTGTCTGTCTCTGTCTCTGTCTCTGTCTCTCTCTGCATTCTAAGTAGTTCCATTAAGAAGACATTTAATGGCGCCATAGCAAATTCCATGGAAGAGAGTGACTGACGTCTGTGATACTGAAACATTTGTGTTCTGTGTCTGGACAGAGACTGCAGCACTGAAGTACCTGACTTTATACCCAAACAAAACAAAAATAAAGGAAAAGTTCCAGTTTCAGTTTCAGTAGCTCAAGGAGGAGTCACTGCGTTCGGACAAATCCATAAAGGAAAATAAGTATCTGAGTAATAGATATCTTAAAAAATCATGCTAAAATGTCAAAACAGAAATCCATATAATACAGAAAGACTCCCATCCGTGCACACTGTCATTTCACTTCCACGTCTGCCTGTGTCTTACTGTCCTTAAGTTCACAGTGAGGCATCACAAACACTCTGGCTGTGTCTTACTGTCCTTAAGTTCACAGTGAGGCGTGACAAACAATCTGGCTGTGTCTTACTGTCCTTAAGTTCACAGTGAGGCGTCACAAACACTCTGGCTGCGTCTTACTGTCCTTGAGTTCACAGTGAGGCGTCACAAACACTCTGGCTGCGTCTTACTGTCCTTAAGTTCACAGTGAGGCGTCACAAACACTCTGGCTGCGTCTTACTGTCCTTAAGTTCACAGTGAGGCGTCACAAACACTCTGGCTGTGTCTTACTGTCCTTAAGTTCACAGTGAGGCGTCACAAACACTGGCTGCGTCTTACTGTCCTTAAGTTCACAGTGAGGCGTCACAAACACTCTGGCTGTGTCTTACTGTCCTTAAGTTCACAGTGAGGCATCACAAACACTGGCTGCGTCTTACTGTCCTTAAGTTCACAGTGAGGCGTCACAAACACTGGCTGTGTCTTACTGTCCTTAAGTTCACAGTGAGGCGTCACAAACACTCTGCCTGCGTCTTACTGTCCTAAAGTTCACAGTGAGGCGTCACAAACACTCTGCCTGCGTCTTACTGTCCTAAAGTTCACAGTGAGGCGTCACAAACACTCTGGCTGCGTCTTACTGTCCTAAAGTTCACAGTGAGGCGTCACAAACACTGGCTGTGTCTTACTGTCCTTAAGTTCACAGTGAGGCGTCACAAACACTGGCTGTGTTTCAGTTTGACCAGTACACAGTGACGTGTGTGACGTCTAACAAACACTCTGGCTGCGTCTCAGTTTGACCAGTTCAGTGTGACGTGTGTGACGTCCAACAAACACTCTGGCTGCGTCTCAGTTTGACCAGTTCAGTGTGACGTGTGTGACGTCCAACAAACACTCTGGCTGCGTCTCAGTTTGACCAGTTCAGTGTGACGTGTGTGACGTCTAACAAACACTCTGGCTGCGTCTCAGTTTGACCAGTACACAGTGACGTGTGTGACGTCTAACAAACACGCTGGCTGCGTCTCAGTTTGACCAGTACACAGTGACGTGTGTGACGTCTAACAAACACTCTGGCTGCGTCTCAGTTTGACCAGTACACAGTGACGTGTGTGACGTCTAACAAACACTCTGGCTGCGTCTCAGTTTGACCAGTACACAGTGACGTGTGTGACGTCTAACAAACACTCTGGCTGCGTCTCAGTTTGACCAGTACACAGTGACGTGTGTGACGTCTAACAAACACTCTGGCTGCGTCTCAGTTTGACCAGTTCAGTGTGACGTGTGTGACGTCTAACAAACACTCTGGCTGCGTCTCAGTTTCTTCTTGCCCTTCTTCTTGCCTTTCTTCGGCGTCTTGTCCCTGGCTGCGGCCAGCTTCGCCTTACGCTCCTCCTCTCTCTTCTGTCGCCATAG
>NC_134889.1:1247500-1252500 GCF_041734735.1 Babylonia areolata | reverse complement strand
ACACACTGACCAGACACATACTGACAGACACACTGACCAGACACACACAGTGACATAGAGACACACTGACCCATGAGAATAAGAAGTGGGCAGCTGAGCATCCAGTTGATAGTACAGGGTTTTCCCCGTTGGAGGAAATAGCGCCCTGTAACCAATTCAATCCACCAAAATCAGCATGGTTGTAACCATTCTGTAACCAATTAATCCACAAAAATCAACATGTTTGTAATTATCCTGTAACCAGTTAATCCACCAAAATCAGCATGTTTTGTAACCACACTGTAACCAGTTAATCCACCAAAATCAGCATGTTTTGTAACCACACTGTAACCAATTAATCCACTGAAATCAGCATGTTTTGTAACAATTCTGTAACCAATTAAGCCACCCAAATCAACATATTTTGTAACCACCCTGCAACCAATTAATCCACCAAAATAACCATGTTTTGTAACCACCCTGTAACCAGTTAATCTACCAAAATCAGCATGTTTGTGACCAACCTGTAACCATTTAATCCACCAAAATAACCATGTTTTGTAACCAACCTGTAACTAATTCAGCCAACCAAAATCACAAGCCACACCCCCACGACACAAGCCACGCCCCCACAACACACAAAGACAAGCCACACCCCCATGACACAAAGACAAGCCACACCCCATGACACAAGACAAGCCACACCCCCACGACACAAGCCACACCCCCATGATGCAAAGACAAGCCACACCCCACGACACAAAGACAAGCCACACCCCCATGACACAAGCCACCACCCCCATGACACAAGCCACCACCCCCATGACACAAGCCACACCCCCACGACACCCAGACAACACACCTCTCCAGGGTTTGGGGCTTGACGTCAATGCCGTAGCGAGCCAGGCGGTTCTGGATGTCTCTGCATTCTTCCATCGCCTCCGTGTCTTCCACCTGCAGGGACAGTGTGGGTGGAGAGGGATACACTTCTTTGGTCCTGGGCTTCTTGAGTTTTGGGGACGCCCTAATCAGTGTTCAGCCTCTTTCTCTGTGGGCTTTGAAGGCACTCAGTCAGAAAAGCCTTTCTGCTTCTTTGAAACGTCAAGTTAGAAAAGTGTGAAGGGTCTGCCAAGAGAGAGAGAGAGAGAAAGAGAGAGAGAAAGAGAGGGGGTGGCAGGGGGGGAAATGGTGGGGGTGTGGGGAGGGTGGGGGGGGAAGGAAGGTTGTTTTTTTAGAACTGTATTTAAGGATGTGAGTGAGGGAGTGTGAAGGGACTAAAAAAAAAAGGCAGGGAGTTCCTGCTTCATACAGTTCAACAGCTGAAAGCTGTCCCGCCGCGTTGTGGAATTTGGGAAGGCAGAAGATTCAGTCATCAGCAGCAGAGAAGGGAGAGCTTGAAGACCTTGATGTGTGTGTGTGTGTGTGTGTGTGTGTGTGTGTGTGTGTGTGTGTGTGTGTGTGTGTGTGTGTGTGTGTGTGTGTGTGTGTGTGTGTGTGTGTGTGTGTGTGTGTTTCCCACACCTTTCTGTGTGTATTTCCTACACCTTGCTGTGTGTGTATTTCCCACACCTTGCAGTGTGTATTTCCCACACCTTGCAGTGTGTATTTCCCACACCTTGCTGTGTGTATTTCCCACACCTTGCAGTGTGTATTTCCCACACCTTGCAGTGTGTATTTCCCACACCTTGCAGTGTGTATTTCCCACACCTTGCAGTGTGTATTTCCCACACCTTGCAGTGTGTATTTCCCACACCTTGCAGTGTGTATTTCCCACACCTTGCAGTGTGTATTTCCCACACCTTGCAGTGTGTATTTCCCACACCTTGCAGTGTGTATTTCCCACACCTTGCAGTGTGTATTTCCCACACCTTGCTGTGTGTATTTCCCACACCTTGCAGTGTGTATTTCCCACACCTTGCAGTGTGTATTTCCCACACCTTGCAGTGTGTATTTCCACACCTTGCAGTGTGTATTTCCCACACCTTGCAGTGTGTATTTCCCACACCTTGCAGTGTGTATTTCCCACACCTTGCAGTGTGTATTTCCCACACCTTGCAGTGTGTATTTCCCACACCTTGCAGTGTGTATTTCCCACACCTTGCAGTGTGTATTTGCCACACCTTGCAGTGTGTATTTCCCACACCTTGCTGTGTGTATTTCCCACACCTTGCAGTGTGTATTTCCCACACCTTGCAGTGTGTATTTCCCACACCTTGCAGTGTGTATTTCCCACACCTTGCAGTGTGTATTTGCCACACCTTGCAGTGTGTATTTCCCACACCTTGCAGTGTGTATTTCCCACACCTTGCAGTGTGTATTTCCCACACCTTGCAGTGTGTATTTCCCACACCTTGCAGTGTGTATTTGCCACACCTACCTCCAGGTCAGGTGTGTTGCTGTTGATCAGTACAGGTGTACGGTACAGTGTTGCCGACTGTGCCCTTTTCCGCCCTCCGGATTTGGTGTAGGAGGCGTAGTGACCTGAACACACATTGCTGTCATCAGTGTGTGTGTGTGTGTGAGTGAGTGTGTGAGAGAGAGAGAGAGAGTGTGTGTGTGTGTGTGTGTCTGTGTGTGTGTGTGTGTGTGTGTGTGTGTGTGTGTGTGTGTGTGTGTGTGTGTGTGTGTCTGTGTGTGTCTGTGTGTCTGTGTGTGTGTGTGTGTGTGACAGGCAGAATGTCAATCAGTCAGTGTGTGTGTCAACTGTCTGTTGCAGTGTGTCCACAAAGTCTCCAGTCTTGCCGGTAACCTTCTTCTTCTACATTGGTGGGCTGCAACTCCCACGTTCACTCATATTTACACGAGTGGGCTTTTACTTGTATGACCATTTTTACCCCGCCATGTAGGCAGCCATACTCCACTTTCGGGGGTGTGCATGCTTGGTACGTTCTTGTTTCCATAACCCACCGAATGCTGACATGGATTACAGGATCTTTAACGTGCGTTTTTGATCTTCTGCTTGTGTATAGATACGAAGAGGGTTCAGGCACTAACAGGTCTGCACATATGTTGACCAGGGAGATCGGAAAATTCTCCACCCTTTACCCACAATGCGCCGTTACTGAGATTCGAACCTGGGACCCTCAGATTGGAAGTCCAATGCTTTAACCACTCGGCTATTTCACCCATCGCCTTTGTCACCTTATATCTGTCATCTCTTTCTTCGTAAAGACATTGCCAACCCAGCAGATCACACCCAAAGTTCAGATGCTAGACACAGCGGGAGGGAAAAAAAAAACACTGAGAAAACAACCTGTGCTATCCTCCTGAGCAAGCACACACACAGACACACAGACACACACACAACCCCACACACCTACACCCACACACCCACCCATCCCCTCCTCCCCCCCTCCCCCCCACCCACACCCACACCCACAGAGTATACCAACTCACGCCCAGACTGTGCGAAGCGAGGAGCAGTCCCTGAAGATGTTTTCTGTGCAGCCTCTCTCTGAGACCTCAGCGCCTGGGCCGCTGCATTGGCTCTGTGGACGTCAGCCGCACTGCACAGTTCACACATATAGCAACACTATAGAACTCCTGTAGTATAGAACTCCTGTAGTATAGAACTCCTTCAGTATAGCTACGTCAGCCGCACTGTACAGTTCACACATATAGCAACACTATAGAACTCCTGTAGTATAGAACTCCTGTAGTATAGAACTCCTTCAGTATAGCTACGTCAGCCACACTGCACAGTTCACACATATAGCAACACTATAGAACTCCTGTAGTATACAACTCCTGTAGTATAGAACTCCTGTAGTATAGAACTCCTTCAGTATAGCTACGTTAGCCACACTGTACAGTTCATACATATAGCAACACTATAGAACTCCTGTAGTATACAACTCCTGTAGTATAGAACTCCTGTAGTATAGAACTCCTTCAGTATAGCTACGTCAGCCACACTGTACAGTTCATACATACAGCAACACTATAGAACACCTGTAGTATAGAACTCCTTCAGTATAGCTACGTCAGCCACACTGTACAGTTCATACATACAGCAACACTATAGAACTCCTGTAGTATAGAATTCCTGTAGTATAGCTACATCAGCATCACTTAACAGTTCACACATATAGCAACACTATAGAACACCTGTAGTATAGAATTCCTGTAGTATAGCTACATCAGCAGCACTAAACAGTTCACACATATAGCAACACTATAGAACTCCTGTAGTATAGAATTCCTGTAATATAGCTACATCAGCAGCACTAAACAGTTCACACATATAGCAACACTATAGAACACCTGTAGTATAGAATTCCTGTAGTATAGCTACATCAGCAGCACTAAACAGTTCACACATATAGCAACACTATAGAACACCTGTAGTATAGAATTCCTGTAGTATAGCTACATCAGCAGCACTAAACAGTTCACACATACAGCAACACTATAGAACACCTGTAGTATAGAATTCCTGTAATATAGCTACATCAGCAGCACTAAACAGTTCACACATATAGCAACACTATAGAACACCTGTAGTATAGAATTCCTGTAATATAGCTACATCAGCAGCACTAAACAGTTCACACATATAGCAACACTATAGAACTCCTGTAGTATAGAATTCCTGTAATATAGCTACATCAGCAGCACTAAACAGTTCACACATATAGCAACACTATAGAACACCTGTAGTATAGAATTCCTGTAATATAGCTACATCAGCAGCACTAAACAGTTCACACATATAGCAACACTATAGAACACCTGTAGTATAGAATTCCTGTAGTATAGCTACATCAGCAGCACTAAACAGTTCACACATATAGCAACACTATAGAACACCTGTAGTATAGAATTCCTGTAATATAGCTACATCAGCAGCACTAAACAGTTCACACATATAACAACACTGTAGTACAGAACTCGCATAGAATTGCTACATCCGCTATACTGAACAATTCACACACTTTACACTAACTCCTGTAGTATAAGCTCAGTTTATATCACAGACTGACCTAAGCTTACAGTTAGGCCAACAGCAAAGTGAGAGCTGT
>NC_134889.1:1240000-1242500 GCF_041734735.1 Babylonia areolata | reverse complement strand
TGACGAGGTGTGTGAATGACGAGGTGTGTGAATGATAATGCAGGTGTGTGAATGACGAGGTGTGTGAATGATGATGCAGGTGTGTGAATGACGAGGTGTGTGAATGATGAGGTGTGTGAATGATGATGCAGGTGTGTGAATGACGAGGTGTGTGAATGACGAGGTGTGTGAATGATAATGCAGGTGTGTGAATGACGAGGTGTGTGAATGATGATGCAGGTGTGTGAATGACGAGGTGTGTGAATGATGAGGTGTGTGAATGATGATGCAGGTGTGTGAATGACGAGGTGTGTGAATGACGAGGTGTGTGAATGATAATGCAGGTGTGTGAATGACGAGGTGTGTGAATGACGAGGTGTGTGAATGATAATGCAGGTGTATGAATGACGAGGTGTGTGAATGATGAGGTGTGTGAATGATAATGCAGGTGTGTGAATGACGAGGTGTGTGAATGATGATGCAGGTGTGTGAATGATGATGCAGGTGTGTGAATGACGAGGTGTGTGAATGACGAGGTGTGTGAATGATAATGCAGGTGTGTGAATGACGAGGTGTGTGAATGATAATGCAGGTGTATGAATGACGAGGTGTGTGAATGATGAGGTGTGTGAATGATAATGCAGGTGTGTGAATGACGAGGTGTGTGAATGATGATGTGTATGAATGATGAGGTGTGTGAATGATAATGCAGGTGTGTGAATGATGTGCTGTGTGAATGATGTGGTGTGTGAATGATGAGGTGTGTGAATGATGTGCAGGTGTGTGAATGATGTGTGAATGATGAGGTGTGTGTGAATGATGAGGTATGTGTGAATGATGTGTGAATGACGTGTGTGTGAATGATATGCAGGTTGTGTGAATGATGAGGTATGTAAATGATAATGCAGGTGTGTGAATGATGAGGTGTGTGAATGATGAGGTATGTAAATGATAATGCAGGTGTGTGAATGATGAGGTGTGTGAATGATGAGTATGTAAATGATAATGCAGGTGTGTGAATGATGAGGTGTGTGTGTGAATGATGAGGTATGTAAATGATAATGCAGGTGTGTGAATGATGAGGTGTGTGAATGATAATGCAGGTGTGTGAATGATGAGGTGTGTGAATGATAATACAGGTGTGTGAATGATGAGGTGTGTGAATGATGAGATGTATGAATGATAATGCAGGTGTGTGAATGATGAGGTGTGGGAATGATAATGCAGGTGTGTGAATGATGTGCAGGTTGTGTGATTGATGATGCATATGTGTGAATAATGCAGGTGTGTGTGTGTGTGAATGATGATGCAGGTGTGTGAATGATGTGTGAATGATGAGGTGTGTGAATGATGGTGCTGCCCAAGTTCCCCTGCCCTCCCCTCACCTTTGGACAGTGTGGACGGACTCCTCCCGATCTCCAGGTGGCTGTGATCACCACTGCTGCCCCCTACATGGACGTCCGTCTCCTGACTGGGATGGTCAGCCTCACCACCGTCCTCGTCGTCATCTGACAGACTGAGGTTGGAAACCATGGTGATCACATCTCTCTCCTTCATCGTCGCCCCTCGTCGTCGTCTGCTCTTTTTCTTGTTGTCTGTTGGCCGGTCGTTGTCGTCATCGTCATCGTAAACAACACAGGCGGTGGGGGTGGCCATATCACTGGCACTGTCCCCGGCTCTGTTGCAGCTTCTCACTGCAGTGATCTCCAGGCTGGGCGGGTCATCTGCTGGCCTGGCTTTTCCCAACAGGTCACTGTTCACTTCCGGGTCAGCCAGGTGGCTCCCTGCGGCTCTGTGTTTCCTGGAGGCGGACTTGGTGCTGACCTTGCGACCCATGTTGCGCGGCGTGATGTCCACCGTGACGTTGCAGTCCTCACGGATGTGGACGCCGGAGCGTGACATGTTGGGAGGCACGGCGCCGGACTTTTGGCACGTGCTGCCTGTCGCTGGGTCTCTCTTCCTTCCCGCTGTGTCCTCTTTCCCCATGCCTCGGTGCTGATCGTTGGGGGGTTTGCCGCCTTGAGGCGATGCCTGCGATTCCTTGTGAAAATCGGCTTTCTTCTCCGGCATCAGGAAGATAGGGTGTGACCGCTGCTTCTTCTCCTTCTTTGGGGGCCCCAGGTACTCCAGGTCAAAGCCGTTGTCTGGGGGTAGAGGGTTCACTTCCTCACTATCTCCATCATCATTCACAGCAATGCCCAGATCCATAGAGAAGTCTTCACCGTCACCTGAGCTCAGCTGTTGTTGACAGGGTGAGTGGCTCTGTCCTGTGCTTTTGTCCCCATCAAAACTGTCCCAGGGGGGCGTTTCTGACGTGGGATCATTCTCCACCAGGTCCGCTCCTGTGTTGTCCTGTGACTCGCAGCTTTCGACGACATGAGGCGACACCTGGTGGGGAGAAGTGTGAGACTTGTTGGTAGGTACCCCCTTCTTTCTGGGACTGGGCGTGTCTGCTTTGAAGTACTTCATCTTGTGGGATTCTTTCTTCTTCTGTGTCTTGACAAATTTATCAGCCGCTTCC
>NC_134889.1:1227500-1237500 GCF_041734735.1 Babylonia areolata | reverse complement strand
TCATTACCTGCTGACCCTTCAGAATCAACACTGACACACACAGTGAAACCTGATTACTGTATTACCTGCTGACCCCACTGTTAGTTCCCTTCAGAATCAACACTGACACACACAGTGAAACCTGATTACTGTATTACCTGCTGACCCTTCAGAATCAACACTGACACACACAGTGAAACCTGATTACTGTATTACCTGCTGACCCTTCAGAATCAACACTGACACACACAGTGAAACCTGATTACTGTATTACCTGCTGACCCTTCAGAATCAACACTGACACACACAGTGAAACCTGATTACTGTATTACCTGCTAACCCTTCAGAATCAACACTGACACACACAGTGAAACCTGATTACTGTATTACCTGCTGACCCTTCAGAATCAACACTGACACACACAGTGAAACCTGATTACTTTATTACCTGCTGACCCAACTATTAGTTCCCTTCAGAATCAACACTTACTCTGGACTGTTCAACATTATATTGGACACTCAAAACATTCAAGACTTAAAATATGCACTATGAAATATTTTCTGCAGCGATAAAGAAAACTCAATGAATGGCCCTGGGTTCTCTCTCTCTCTCTCTCTCTCTGTCTCTCTCTCTGTCTCTCTCTCTGTCTCTGTCTCTTTCTCTTCTAATACCTTACGCTTTAGGTGATGTTCATTTTCCAAGGAATTATTATTATTGTTGTTGTTATCATAATCATTATTATTATCATTATTATTGTAACTATTTAAAACGGTCATACACGTAAAAAGCCCACTCATGTATATACGAGTAAACGTGGGAGTTGAAGCCCACAAACGCAGAAGAAGAAGAAGAAATTGTAACTATCATTATTGTTGTTGTTGTTGTTGTTGCTGCTGTTGTCAGTGGTGGAGGTAGCTGTGGTTGTATTTTTGTTAGTTTTGTTTCAGTGTATTATCTCCATTGAGTTCATTGATCGTTTGTGACACGTAAAAGAGCAAAATATAAGCTCAGGCTTTGCTGTTGCTCAAGTTTTTCTTTTTCATTATTGAACGCTGTAGTTTGTCTTTTTCTTGATGTCTGATGGAGTCTGGATGCACAGCACTTCCTACAGGTGGTGCAAGGGAAAACGTTTCCAGAAGTTGAGCCCTGCTTCCTTCGCTCATGCTTCTCCTTAATAGCCAGCATTCTCTTGTTTTCAAACGTCTTAATGCCGCTAGAGCACAGCATCCTCCAGCGACAGCGGTCAAGGGCATCAGTTTCCCAGGAAGTAATGTCTATGTCACAGGCTTCTTGATATAAAAAATGTTTAAACTACACACACACACACACACACACACACACACACACACACACACACACAGAGTTGAAAAGAGAGTTCCTGACCTGCAGAGCTGTGAGCGGTGGTCATGCATGTTGTTGGGGTCGGGCTCCGGAGAAGTGTTGGGGGGAGGGGGAGGTTGAACCTGACAATTCTGCTGCTCCCTGTTGGCCGACTGAACGGAGTCTGTCACAACAACACCAATGATAATGACAATGATAATGACAATGATAATGATAACGATGCACATTGCCACTCCCACCTCCCAGACAAAGACCTCGTAGCATTTACATACCTGCACTTACATTCAAGTATGACATCCCAACAACAAATATGTGCAAACAGAAACACTTATGAACATGTGCACGCATGCACATACACAGATCTACTTTCTCTTTTCTTTTTCTCTCTCTTTTTTTCTTTCTTTTTTCAGATGTTTATATATATACACACACACATATATATGTACATATCTATTAATCTGTCTTTTATAAAGTAGTTGCTGCTTATACAATGTACCATCTTGAAATAAAATTTTGACTTGACCTTTTGACCTAACAAACCCCGCCCCCTGCCCCCCTCACCCCCACCCCCACCCCCCCCACCCCCCCCCCCCCCACACACACACACCCACCACACACCCACACCCACTCACTGATGGTGACATCCATGGAGGGATCACACAGTCCAGCAGGTGGCCCCGCCCATCCCCCCCCCCCACACACACACACACTCACTGATGGTGACATCCATGGAGGGATCACACAGTCCAGCAGGTGGCCCCGCCCAGCCCCCCCCCCCCACACACACACACTCACTGATGGTGACATCCATGGAGGGATCACACAGTCCAGCAGGTGGCCCCGCCCAGCCCCCCCCCCCCCCACACACACACACACACACTCACTGATGGTGACATCCATGGAGGGATCACACAGTCCAGCAGGTGGCCCCGCCCAGCCCCCCCCACACACCCACACACACACACCCACCACACCCACTCACTGATGGTGACATCCATGGAGGGATCACACAGTCCAGCAGGTGGCCCCGCCCAGCCCCCCCCACACACCCACACACACACACCCACCACACCCCCACACCCACTCACTGATGGTGACATCCATGGAGGGATCACACAGTCCAGCAGGTGGCCCCGCCCAGCCCCCCCCACACACACACCCACCCACACACACCCACCACACCCCCACACACACTCACTGATGGTGACATCCATGGAGGGATCACACAGTCCAGCAGGTGGCCCCGCCCAGCCCATGCAGCCACCAGCAGAGGGCGCTCTGGGAATCCCGTATCGGTCCGAGGGATCGAACTTGTGCCCCTTGACTGACAGTGCCAGGAACACACGCTGTCACCAGTTCCACCCTCCAATCTCTGCACTCAGCTCTGTCAAGTCTGGCCTTAAAACCTATTTCCCTGTTCCTCTTCACGCTCTACACGTTCTCTCGGTCTCTTCACATTTATAGCCAACACTCTGCTTACATCACAGACTGACATAAGCTAACAGATGGGCCAACAGCAAAGTGACAGCTGTATTATCAATGGTTTCTCCATTGCAGTAGGAAGTCATTTACTGCTTAGTCTTTTTGTGAAGGCCTGTGACTCTCAAGCTAGGAGGCAAAACTGCACTGGCTCTTAGTGCTGCAGCACTGGGGGCTTGTTGGCCTTTGGGAACTATCCCAACACCAACAGTCCTAAAACCCTCTAGGCCGAAAGAGTGGGGATGTAACTTGGGCAAGACACTCTCCACAATAATCAAATTCTAACCCAGATAGTCAGGACAGCAGATGCCTCCTTTGCTGTTCTGATGCTCACAGATGGACACGAATGACTATCATACATTGACAAGTATTTTCAAGTTTTGTCTTTCTATCCCTCTGGATCAAAGTTATGCATGCATGTGAATGACTGCTGTCAACACACTTTGATCTGTCTCTGGACAAGATTAAGTCCTATACTATCATTATCATTATCATTGTTGTCCTTATTATCATCATTATCATAAATATAATCATCATCATTATCATATTTATTGTTGTTGTTGTTAAATCAGTATCATCAGAGGCTCATAGGCAATAACCAAATTGTCATCCTCATCACTTTTAGGGGTTTGTCTTAAAATTCTGTGGCCTTTTTCTCTTTTTGTTTGAGAAGTGGTTTTTTCTAACAATAATAAATACATAAATACATATATCCATGTCTGAAAAGTACAAAGACCACTATACAAAAAAAATCTACTTAAGCATGAACACATATGCATTATAATATGCATATTTACAAACGTGCATGCCCGCAAACATACATGCAAGCCCGCAAAAATGCAGACATACATACCTTTCTACATTCAAACAGGTATATATATATATATAGAGAGAGAGAGAGAGAAACAGACAAACATGGAGCTACAGACAGACAGACAAAAGGTGCTCCTCAAAACTTGTAAACTTATTCACACCTCCCCTCTCCCCATCACACACACACACACACACACACAGCAGTAAACTGACCCCCAAATGTGGAGGCATTCTTCTTTTTTCCTGGCGGACACAGTGGGTCTTTAGCGGACTGAGGTCGGACTTTTCTGTTCTGAGGGACTTTGCTGATGGACCCAGTCTTGGCGCTGGAGGGACGGCTGGGTCGAGTCCCGGCCTGTGCCGCTTGTTTGAGGAGCTCTGGAATAGATGTCTGGCTTCCCCTGTGTGGACAGACAAAAAGTAGCTCTGTGTGTAAAATGTACAGGCAATGTTACATGCCATCCTCACCTGTTATCGTGAACATACATACATCCCTGAAAATGGAGTGTGGCTGCCTACATGGCGGGTAAAAACGGTCATACATGTAAAAGCCCACTTGTGTACATACAGGTGAACGTGGGAGTTGCAACCCACGAATGAAGAAGAAGAAGAAGAGATACATACAACCTGTCAAGGATTAATGCAGCCCATGAATCAAAGAACGCCAAACTCAAAGTAAAATCGCGTTCACTTAAAGATTGACAATGATTAATTTTAATAAACTCAACAAACTGAATAATTATTGGTATGAAGAAAATTAAATAATGAAGTCCACTTTGTCATTTTGTTAAGTTGTCTATTTGGGTGTCTGCTCACATATTTATTTATTTGTCTGTTATTGTTCACTTGCTATTTCAGGGTACTAAGATGGAAGAGGTCTTTCCAGCCATAACATCTGACCAAGGGAAAATGTCAACACAATAAATCCACACTGACCATGCTGCTTTTTGATAGGAAACTGTGGACAATGGTGGCTCTGTCTGCAGTTCTGACAACAGGTTGGTGACAGGAAGTGGTGTTGTTTTGCCCCTCCCTGTCTGAAGATCACGAGGATCTCGAAGGCCCAGGTTGTACACTGTGGCCACTGGTTTCACTTTGTCCAGTCGCGCCAGCGACACATTGGCTGGCTTGAACCAGTCCTGAAAACGAAGCACAAGATACATGTGTATGAAAAAACACATAAGTACAGACACACACACACACACACACACACACACACCTAGCACCTGTTAAGGGCAGTTGTTGCAGAACTGAGTTTAACAACCTACTGGCTCAAGCCCTTAAAGTAAGGTTGTTCAGGGCATGTGTCTGGTTCGACAGTACTCATTGTGTTGTTCATGCAATGACAAATATAATGCAACATATTGTAGTGTAGACTCTGTTTCAGGGCGGGGACTGGATGAAAAAAAAGTGTGCCTGTGCTTATCTATCATCCTCAAAAATAAAGAAATTTGTCTTGTACCCACTGCAACATCCTTTACACCACACCTCCTTCTTTACACCAACTCTTCTCCTTAACAATAAAGTCGATAAAGGCAAGTAAGGTATTGTGAGGGAGGGGGGGGGGGGGGGGGGCGGGGGCGGGGGTAGATTCTTGTGCATGACAAAATTGAAGGTGTTAACTGTGTTCCTATGCTGGAACATACAACAACAAAAAAACGTCTCCGTGTGATGGTGACATTGCCTCTTAGTCACAAAAAGGTGCTTCTTCTTTTGGATTCTTTTTCTTTTGGAGCAGGCAGCCAACGTCATCTTGTTGACAAAGCTACTGGGCAAACACATCCAAACACGAATTTGTCAAGAGTTATGGTTCGAAATAAGAACGATTCTAAAAAAAATTAAGAATGTGTCGTCAATACAAAATACCTTTTTAGCAATACCAGGAGTTTCGTCATAATCTTCTATGAAATCTTCTTCACTGTCCAGATCAGTGTACGCTGAAAACTGACTATTCATGTTGACAAACTTAACAGACGTTTAGAGCGGCGCCATGACAGTGTACATCAGAAACTGGAGTAAAATGGGAAATAGCGTGTGATTGGATAGAACGACGTTAGTGATCTTAATTTGTCCAATCACATTGGACTTAACAGATGGACTGTTGATGGTGGGCGGAAGTCCAAAGAGCGTCGACGCGCTTTCCATGGAAATATGACTTTGAAACAACATGGCGTCGTCTATGAAATGATTACCAGTAGTAGTATGACATAAGGAAGGTTTCAAGGTATGGTAACTTGTGTAATTGACATCTGTTTGACCATTGGCATTAGTTTACTGATTTCAGTTCGAGCCTCACGACTTAGGTATGTTTATAATGATTTCTGCATTGGGAAAGAGACCGAAAGAGGCTGAAAATGAAATCATTGCAAAGTTGGAATCATGGTGACAGTTTATTCAACTCTACGTTTTAAGTTTTCTTATCTGCATCTGGTGGACATTCTTATGCCATGATAGGAGACATGTTGAATTTAACAGAGCAGCATTTGACTTTTGTGTGTTGTTTTGAGGGTTAATTGTGAGGGGTAGGAATGGTTTGTGTGGCTTTGATTTTGGTGTCAAAATAACAAGGTGTGTGTGTGTGTGTTCAAGGAAGGGGTGGGGAGGGATGAGGGGGGTACATGTGTGTGTGTGTGTGTGTGTGTGTGTGTGTGTGTGTGTGTTATGTATATTTGTATATAAATGTGTTTTTGTGTTAAAACATCTGTTTTTTCCCTCTGTGTGTGCGCATGTATGTTTTTATAGATGCTTTTTTTTTCTTTTCTTTTTTTTTTTACACAAATTCATCTGTTTTCAGGCATAAACCATGAGAGCACCTTCCAGTCAACCCAGTTTCTTCTAACACAGACTCAGACACTGAGACAGTATGACATCTGAAAAGTCTGGAAGCTCTCGGGAAGGCCCGATGGATTCTTCCAGGGAGGCAGCCCAGATTTCTGCAGGGGGAGACAGGGAAGGGTTTGTTTCGTCCGAGCCGCGACGGTTATCAACACAGCGTTCGCTGACCACTGACACACTGGAGATGTCTGAGGACAGCTTTGCCATGGGGGACACCAGTGGTCAGTGCCCTCTTGGGTTCAGGATACTTCTGTCTATATATGTTGTTTATTTTATTTACCATGTGCTTTGTTTTGACTGTTAAATAAACAAAGAACAATCGTGCATGCAGACTGAAGTACCATAGTGAATTAAACAGCAAAGATACAATAGAGTAGAACAATTTCAACAGATAATTAATGGAAATATAAAATTTTGGTTTTGAGAATAATTGTTTTTGAACTTTTCGAAAGAATGGCTGAATCAGACATGATCTATAGCAGGAGCTTTTTTTTTCTTTCTTTTTTTTTTCTTTTTTTAAAGAAACAGCCTGAATTTCACAGGCAGTGTTATCCTCACCAAATGATTGTGCAATGTGACCAATGAATCGGTGTCTCTAGCACTGGGTTGGTTCTGCATTGATCATACCATCTCTCTGTGGAAATGATGTAGCACTGATTGATTGTGCACTAATTGTGATTGATTGATTGATTTTGTGAAACTTGTCTCAGGAATTATTGGTTCCATCTGCTGGCTGTTTGAGTGATATGTTTCTCAATGTGTAAACATTTGAAAATATAAGCAAAATCCCCCAAAATGTGGTGTTTGACACACTGTGTGATCTGGAATCATAAATATCAAAATAGTTGTAAGTATCTGAAACTTTCTCAGGATAGAATGCAGATGATATGTAGTTGGGCCTAACAGCCGAATAGTTAAATCATTGGACTTTCAATCCAAGGGTCCTGTGTTCAAGTCACAGTCATGGCACACTGAGACATACTAGGGAAGGTGAGAGTTCCAGTCCACGAACATAGAAGAAGAAACAGAAGATGGTGTGGAGGAGGAGGAGGAGCCAGCATTCCTGGAGTTCCCTCATGCTGGAACCTGGAAGGAGGAGCTGGCAGAGTGGTTAAGACTCTCATCTGACTTCTTCTTCTTCTGCGTTCACTCGTATGCACACGAGTGGGCTTTTACGTGTATGACCGTTTTTACCCCACCATGTAGGCAGCCAGGTGTGTGCATGCTGGGTATGTTCTTGTTTCCATAACCCACCAAACGCTGACATGGATTACAGGATCTTTAACGTGCGTATTTGATCTTCTGCTTGCATATACACACGAAGGGGGTTCAGGCACTAGCAGGTCTGCACATATGTTGACCTGGGAGATTGTAAAAATCTCCACCCTTTACCCACCAGGCGCCGTCACCGTGATTCGAACCCGGGACCCTCAGATTGACAGTCCAACGCTTTAACCACTCGGCTATTGCGCCCGTCTACTCTCATCTGACAGTACAGAGACTCCACGAGGGTCTGGGTTTGAACCCTGCTCTGGCCCTTTGTGACAAGTCTGACCGGAAAATCAAACTGAGTGTCCAGCCATTAGGATGAGATGACAAACTGAGCGTCCAGCCATTAGGATGAGATGACAAACTGAGCGTCCAGCCATTAGGATGAGATGACAAACTGAGTGTCCAGTCATTAGGATGAGATGACAAACTGAAGTGTGCAGCACGCACTTGGCGCACTGGAGAGAACCCATGGCAACGAGAGTGTTGTCCTCTGGCAACATTCTGCAGAAGAAACCCTCTCTGATAGGTACACACATATACAGGCACGCGCTGAAGGCCTCACTAAGTGCACTTGGTTATGCTGCACACAAATATATACTAATATAGGCACGCGCTGAAGGCTTGACTGAGTGCACTTGGTTATGCTGCACACAAATATATACTAATATAGGCACGCACTCAAGGCCTGACTAAGCGTGTTGGGTTATGCTGATGGTCAGTAGATGTGGTGTGGCATGTACGTGTTCGTCCAAACGCACTGACGCCTCGTTGAGAACTGGAAAGTCAAAGTGGGATGTGTGTGGGAGATGAGGCAGGCAGCAGTGTCTGTGGGCAGGTGACAACCCGTTCCAGCTGGAGGTGACAGAGTATCACCAGGACCCCAAGCTGGTCAACATCCATCAGTTCTTCCCTGCCCTCGACCACAACTTCACTCGGGCTGTGTCCGGACGTCTGGGGGAGGAGAGACAGGTAGGGGTGTGTGTGTGTGTGTGTGTGTGTGTCTGTGTGGGTGTGTGTGTGAGTGTGTGTGTGTGGGTGTGTATGGGTGTGTGTGTCCGTGTGTGTGGTGACTGTGTGTGTGTATGTGTGTGTATGTGTGTGTGTGTGTGGTGAGTGTGTGTGTGTCTGTGTGTTTGTGTGTATGTCTGTGTGTGTATGTGTATGTGTGTGTGGGTGCGTGTGTGTGTTAAGAATGTGTGTGTGTGTGTGTGTTGAGAGAGAGAGAGTGTGAGAATGCGTGTGTGAGTGGGTGTGTGTGTGTATGTGATAGATTGTGTGTATGTGTGTGTGAGTGTGTGTATGTGTGTGTGTGTGCGTGTGTGTGGTGAGTGTGTGTGTGTGTGTGTGTTGAGAGAGAGAGTGTGAGGATGCGTGTGTGAGTGGGTGTGGGTGTATGTGATAGATTGTGTGTGTGTGTGTGTGTGTGTGTGTGTGTGTGTGTGTAAATGTGTGTGTGGGTGGTGAAAGAGAGAGGGAGGGAGTGAGTGAGAGAGAGAGAGAGTGTATGTGTGTCTTACATGTGTGCAGTTCTTTTTTGTTGTTGTTTTTATTTTTGTTGCTGTTTTATATAGTTACATTCCTTTGGAAGCACATTTGAAAATACCTCGAGGAAAGGAGGGGGGGGGTAAGGAGGGGGGCAGTAACTGGGCAAATTCTGTTGTTCTTTTTTTTTTTTCCAATTTTTGCAGTATCTGTAAACCTTGCTGTCCCAGTTTTGGGTTTTATTGTGTGGTTATCTCTGTGAGTTATGTTCCCATGGTAACATCCATGTGTGGAAGTGACACAGTTCTGTGTGGCAACCTCAATGTCTGGAAGTGGAACAGTCCAGCGGTCACCAGCAACACGTGTTCTGGTCTGTGTTTCAGGCACTGAGGGCCATCGCTGAAGAGGACGGCCACTCTGTGGTGACCAACGACGACTCTGCTTTCAGTCGGGACGACTCGGACAGTCAGTGTGTCCACCCCGACCAGACTGACGGCAGCAAAGGTGAGTGTTGGAACCTGAACAGCATGTTGCAAAGACTTGCTGCAGGGCTGGAAATTGCTGAAGAACTTTTCAGCTGTCTTTGGAGACAAGTAGATACAAAAACAAAAATCTGCTTGTTCTACTCGCCATCCCTAAGTAAAGGGACAGTTGATGAAAGTATCCACCAGTAGTGCAGTGACAAGTTAGCAACGTGATTCATTATATCAGTAGTCTGCAGTGACAAGTTAGCAATGTGATTCATTATATCAGAAGTCTGCAGTGACAAGTTAGCAACGTGATTCATTATATCAGAAG
>NC_134889.1:1200000-1212500 GCF_041734735.1 Babylonia areolata | reverse complement strand
TGACACCCATATGTTTCCACTTCAGCCAGAAGATTGTTGGTGGGTGACACCCATATGTTTCCACTTCAGCCAGCAGATTGTTGGTGGGTGACACCCATATGTTTCCACTGCAGCCAGAGGATTGTTGGTGGGTGACACCCATATGTTTCCACTGCAGCCAGAAGATTGTTGGTGGGTGACACCCATATGTTTCCACTTCAGCCAGCAGATTGTTGGTGGGTGACACCCATATGTTTCCACTTCAGCCAGCAGATTGTTGGTGGGTGACACCCATATGTTTCCACTTCAGCCAGAAGATTGTTGGTGGGTGACACCCATATGTTTCCACTTCAGCCAGCAGATTGTTGGTGGGTGACACCCATATGTTTCCACTGCAGCCAGAGGATTGTTGGTGGGTGACACCCATATGTTTCCACTGCAGCCAGAAGATTGTTGGTGGGTGACACCCATATGTTTCCACTTCAGCCAGCAGATTGTTGGTGGGTGACACCCATATGTTTCCACTTCAGCCAGCAGATTGTTGGTGGGTGACACCCATATGTTTCCACTGCAGCCAGAGGATTGTTGGTGGGTGACACCCATATGTTTCCACTGCAGCCAGAAGATTGTTGGTGGGTGACACCCATATGTTTCCACTTCAGCCAGCAGATTGTTGGTGGGTGACACCCATATGTTTCCACTTCAGCCAGCAGATTGTTGGTGGGTGACACCCATATGTTTCCACTGCAGCCAGAGGATTGTTGGTGGGTGACACCCATATGTTTCCACTGCAGCCAGAAGATTGTTGGTGGGTGACACCCATATGTTTCCACTTCAGCCAGAAGATTGTTGGTGGGTGACACCCATATGTTTCCACTGCAGCCAGAAGATTGTTGGTGGGTGACACCCACAACTTATTCATTTCTCAGCAAAAATGCAAAATTTCTGTAGGTTTCATTGGCAGGTTTTTAGATACAGATGTGTTATTGGGGCAACCCTAAATTTTGCAGTTTAACTCAAGGCTTGAGGCAGGGTCTTGTCTTCAGTCAAATGGTCAGGGCACAGTGGGTTAAAGGGCATCAAAGCAGAAGGAAGGGATGTTATACAGACTCAGGTTGTTTTAAATGGTCAGGATATGTCAGTTTCAGTTCAGTTTCTCAAGAAGGCATCACTGCGTTTGGACAAATCCATACACACTACATTCCTGACCAGCAGCGTTCCCCAACACGCTAAGTCAGGCCTTGAGTGTATGCTTTGTATTTTTGTAGCTATCAGAGTGGATTTCTTCAACAGAATCTTGCCAGAGGACAGCACTGTCGTCATGGGTTCTTTGTCAGTGCGCCAAGTGCCTGCTGCACACGGGACCTCAGTTTGTCGTCTCCTCTGAAAGACCAGATGCTCGGTTCAATTTCCCAGTCAAACTTGGGGGAAAGGGCAAAAGGAGGATTCGAACCCACACCCTCACAGACTCTCTGTATTGTCAGATGAGTGTCTTAACCATACTGCCACCTCCCTACACTGAAGCCATGTGCGTGAGAGGGTGGGGAGAAAGGGCGAGAATGGGATTCGAACCCACACCCTCACGTACCTGAAGCCATGTGCGTGAGAGGGTGGGGAGAAAGGGCGAGAATGGGATTCGAACCCACACCCTCACGGACTCTCTGTATTGTCAGATGAGTGTCTTAACCATACTGCCACCTCCCTACACTGAAGCCATGTGCGTGAGCGGGCATGGCGCTGTGTTTCAGCATCAGCTGTCTGGCGGCGCTGCAGAGGCACGGAGAGTGCTTGGCCTTGGTCAACAAGCGGCTGGAGGTCGACAACAACAACCCTGACCTCTACATCATGAGGGCGCGACTCCACGACATGTTCCGTAACGTCAGTGACACACACACTGTGTTGTAATGTACTGTATCATGAGGGCGTGACTCCATGACATGTTCCGTAACGTCAGTGACACACACACTGTGTTGTAATGTACTGTATCATGAGGGCGTGACTCCACGACATGTTCCGTAACGTCAGTGACACACACACTGTGTTGTAATGTACTGTATCATGAGGGCGTGACTCCATGACATGTTCCGTAACGTCAGTGACACACACACTGTGTTGTAATGTACTGTATCATGAGTGACTCCATGACATGTTCCGTAACGTCAGTGACACACACACTGTGTTGTAATGTATTGTATCATGAGGGCGTGACTCCATGACATGTTCCGTAATGTCAGTGACACACACACTGTGTTGTAATGTACTGTATAATGAGGGCGTGACTCCACGACATGTTCCGTAACGTCAGTGACACACACACACTGTGTTGTAATGTATTGTATCATGAGGGCGTGACTCCACGACATGTTCCGTAACGTCAGTGACACACACACACTGTGTTGTAATGTATTGTATCATGAGGGCGTGACTCCACGACATGTTCCGTAACGTCAGTGACACACACACACTGTGTTGTAATGTATTGTATCATGAGGGCGTGACTCCATGACATGTTCCGTAATGTCAGTGACACACACACTGTGTTGTAATGTATTGTATCATGAGGGCGTGACTCCACGACATGTTCCGTAACGTCAGTGACACACACACACTGTGTTGTAATGTATTGTATCATGAGGGCGTGACTCCATGACATGTTCCGTAATGTCAGTGACACACACACTGTGTTGTAATGTACTGTATCATGAGGACGTGACTCCACGACATGTTCCGTAATGTCAGTGACACACACACTGTGTTGTAATGTACTGTATCATGAGGACACAACTCCACGACATGTTCCGTAATGTGTTGTTTTGTATGTGAGACACACACATACAGTGTCACCCATGCACAGCTTACACACACACACAGAAATCCACACACACAATGATTGTGACAGTGCGTACAGTCTTACAAAGCCACACACACACATATACAATCTACAGGGCTAATGGAAGTCTGGAAAAGTCATGTGGAAATTGAAATACCATTTCCAGGGTCAGGAAGTCATGGAATTTTAATAAAACCCTTGATCAGTAACACTACACAAATGAAATACCATTTCCAGGGTCAGGAAAAGTCATGGAATTTTAATAAACCCCTTGACCATTACCACTACACAAATGAAATACCATTTCCAGGGTCAGGAAAAGTCATGGAATTTTAATAAAACCCTTGACCATTACCACTGAACAAATGAAATACCATTTCCAGGGTCAGGAAAAGTCATGGAATTTTAATAAAACCCTTGACCAGTAACACTGCGCAATACATTAAGATTTTTTTTTTTTTTTTAACAAAACATGATGAAAATTTACCATCAGTATAGCCATCATCATTGGTGTAGCAGACCAACTTTGGATTCACTTAGGTATGTGTGTGGCTATGCACACATTTAAACACATATGCATGTGGACAAGTCTTTAGTTCTACACACAGAAATGCGTTATGTTTCTGTTATTGCATTCATTATCCTTGTCTTTAAACAAATGCAATAATAGTGTGTGTGTGTGTGTGTGTGAAGAGAGGGATTGTATATATATCATAGTTTGTAATGTTCATGCTTGTGCCTAATGTTTGTGTGTGTCAGTGCATGTGCCACATACATACGTAAAAATATGAGTGTGCATTTTAATTTTTAAAAAAGATATCTATCTATCTAAATAGATAGGTAGATAGATAGATACATATACAAACATGTTTGTAAGCATTCTCTTTCAAGAAAAGCAGGCACTTCACCGGAGTGAGTTCCCTCACTGATCTTGACACGTGGCTGTGTGCAGACGACGCTGTGTTACTACGACGTGAAAGACGCCCTGGGACTGGAACCTGGACACCCGGAGGCACAGCACATGATGCGGACGCTGGAGGAGAAGGCAGGGGAGAGCAGGCTGCAGGCCATGCAGCTCAACATTGCCGGCAAACACCGCGAGGCCCTGCAGAAAATCTCCATCGCCATTGAGACCAATCCCTCTGTGGCTGAGTACCATGTGTTGAGGTGTGTGGGAGGGGGGGGAAGGGGGGTTGGGGGGTGGGGGGGGGGGAGTGGGATGTGTTAGTGTTTGTGTATGTGTGTGTGTGGAGGGGTGTTTGTGTTGTGTGTGTGTGTGAGTGTGTATGGAGGGATGTTTGTGTTGTGTGTGTGTGTTTGTGTATGTGTGTGTAGGTGTTAGTGTTGTGTGTGTGTGTATGTGTGTGTGTGTGTAAGTGTAGGTGTGGGTGTTAGTATTGCGTGTGTGTGCGGAGGGGTGTTAGTGTTGTGTGTGTGTGTGTGTGTGTGTAGGTGTTAGTGCTGTGTGTGTGTGTGTGTAATTGTAGGTATGGGTATTAGTTTTGCGTGTGTGTGTGTGGAGGGGTGTTAGTGTTGTGTGTGTGTGTGTGTGTGGACTGTGTGTGTGTGCTATGTATATGTATGTGCTGTGTACTTTGTGTATATGTGTATTGTGTGTAAAAATGTGTGCTGTATATTGTGTGTGTGAGTGTGTATGTACTGTGTGTGTAAGGGGGACAGATATATGTGATTGTGTTAGTCCTGTAGAAAAACAGTCCATTTTTGTTCTGCTGTAGAGAATTCTCTACAGGTATGAGGACATGCTGTTCTCTCTCTCTCTCACTCTTTCTCTCTCTCTCTCTCTCCCCCTCCCTCTCTCTCTCTCTCTCTCTCTCTCTCCCTCCCTCTCTCTCTCTCTCTCTCTCCTTCTCTCTCTCCCTCACTCCCTCTCTCTCTCCCTCTCTCTCTCCCTCACTCTCTCCCTCTCTCTCTCTCCCTGCCTCTCTCTCTCTCTCTCCCTCTCTCTCCCCCCTCTCTCTCTCCCCCCCTCCCTCTCTCCCTCTCCCTCTCTCCCTCTCTCTCTACCCTCTCTCTCCCCCCCTCTCTCTCTCTCCCCCCCTCTCTCTCTCCCTCCCTCCCTCCCTTTCCCTCCCTCCTTCATATTTTCTGCCTGTCTCACATTCACACAGCAAGAGAGGTTTACATGCATCCATTCTTAAACACCCTTCCCTCTCCTTCCGCTGTCTATGTCACCCCCCCCCCCCTCCCATCCCACCCCCCCATCTCACACCTCCTTTTTGGGGGGATGGGATCTATGTGGAAAAACCTAAGACTTTATAAAAAAAATTGTAAACTACGAACACACCCATGTTTCCGTGAACTCTGAACTCAGAATGACGTAAGCCAACAGCCCCCGTCATGATAATTGTCAGAAAATACTCCTTTCCTGTCTTGAATAGAACATGGAGTCTTCAAGTACTCGTCTTTCTCCGTTTCCACACAGAGGGGCGCTGCATCGCAAGCTGAACGATTTCAACGCAGCCATCGACGATTTCCTCCTGGCCCTGGACAAGTGTGACCACAACGAGGACAACCCCGTGTACGGCAGTGCCCAGCGACAGCTGTTGCTGACCTACAACGACTTTGCCGTGGAGTGTTTCACCAAAGGCTTCTTCGACGAGGCGGTGATTCTGCTCAACAAGGCCATCAAGGGAGAGAAGAACGAGAAGGGACTGTACATCAACCGAGGGGGTGAGGGAGCAAGTGGCGTGATGACGATGGTGATGATGATGATAACAGTGATGATAACAACTATGGTAGAGTAATGATAATGATAATAATTATAATAATGATGATGATGATGATAATAATAACAGTGATGATAACAACTATAGTAATGATAATAACAATAATAATAATTATAATAATAATAATAATGATGATGATAATAATCAAAATAATAATGATGATGATAATAATAATAATATTAACTATAGTAATAATAATAATGATAACAATAGTGATAATAATGATAACAGTAATAATAACAGATATAGTAAAGTAATAATGATAATATTGATAATAATAATGATGATTATGATAATGAAAGTCATGTGTATAGCTGATTTCTCAAAGTAAATTCACGCTGCTGGCAGTCACCCCTTCACACACAGCCACGCCCCAAAATGACTGACCACACTCAGCTATACACACATGCACCCACCAGCTAAAACAGCTCAAAGTAACAGTGGGTGATGCCTCATAGTATTGATGAGGTTTTTGGCCGGGGTTTGAACACAGTGAGTGTTGGTTAGTGCTGAAGACTGACAGGCAGTGAATTCCATATTTTACAGACTGGTTTTTGGTTAGGGTTTAACTCTCTCCATACGAACGGCGAAAGAGACGACATTAACAGCGTTTCACCCCAATTACCACCATCAAAATATTGCAACCGGAAGGCTCTTATACTGAAGAGGTGAATGTTGACAAAGAATACCACAATTCTGACGATGGAAGCTAAAGGTTGGGTCATTCAGACACCCACTGGACATCCGAGGGGTCTGTGTAGAGGAGAAGAGAGGACTGGCCGTACTGAGTGAGTTAACAGAGCGAGTGTTGGTTAGTGCTGAAGACTAACAGGCAGCGAATTCCATATTTTACTGACTGGTTTTTGGTCGGGGTTTAACAGAGTGAGTGTTGGTTAGTGCTGAAGACTGACAGGCAGTGAATTCCATATTTCACAGACTGGCTTTTGGTCGGGGTTTAACAGAGCGAGTGTTGGTTAGTGCTGAAGACTGACAGGCAGTGAATTCCATATTTCACAGACTGGTTTTTGGTCGGGGTTTGAACACAGCGAGTGTTGGTTAGTGCTGAAGACTAACAGGCAGTGAATTCCATATTTTACTGACTGGTTTTTGGTCAGGGTTTAACAGAGCGAGTGTTGGTTAGTGCTGAAGGCTGACAGGCAGAGAATTCCATATTTTACAGACTGGTTTTTGGTCAGGGTTTAACAGAGCGAGTGTTGGTTAGTGCTGAAGGCTAACAGGCAGTGAATTCCATATTTTACAGACTGGCTTTTGGTCGGGGTTTAACAGAGTGAGTGTTGGTTAGTGCTGAAGACTGACAGGCAGTGAATTCCATATTTTACAGACTGGTTTTTGGTCGGGGTTTAACACAGCGAGTGTTGGTTAGTGCTGAAGACTAACAGGCAGTGAATTCCATATTTTACAGACTAGAAAGCGATGCATTTTTTTTCCTGCACTCTGATCCTTGCACATTATGATTTGGCACACTGTCATGGAACAGAATGAATGGGCCATGTTCAGCAAATATGTGCACACTCACACATGCAAATTTGTAGATGTGCACATATGCATACACACACACACACACACACACACACACACACACACACACACACACATATGTGTGTGTGCCCTGCAGGATAGCACATACGCAGGAATGCATTCACACACGCACAAACACATAACAGAAAAATGTCTACTTGTTACAGAGTGCAGGACAGCACATAGGCACGAACACATTCACACACACACCAACACATAACAGAAAAATGTCTCCCCATGTTGCAGAGTGCAGGATAGCACATAGGTAGGAACGCATTCACACACGCACCAACACGTAACAGAAAAATGTCTCCCCATGTTGCAGACTGTTTCTTCAAGCAAGGGGAGTTGAACTTTGCCCTTCAGGATTACCATCAGGCTCTGGAGCTGGACGGGGCGGACGTCGCTGTCGGCGCTCGCATCTCCGTCATCCACAACGAGTTCGGGGTCAACTTGTACCAGGACAAAAACTATGTGGTTAGTGGGAGGCCAGCAGTGGCTGTGATGTAGTGTGTTGTATTTTTCTCTGCTTGACTGTGCTGTACTGTGATGTAGTGTATTGTATTTTTCTCTACTTGACTGTGCTGTACTGTGATGTAGTGTATTGTATTTTTCTCTACTTGACTGTGCTGTACTGTGATGTATTGTATTTTTCTCTACTTGACTGTGCTGTACTGTGATGTAGTGTATTGTATTTTTCTCTACTTGACTGTGCTGTACTGTGATGTATTGTATTTTTCTCTACTTGACTGTGCTGTACTGTGATGTATTGTATTTTTCTCTACTTGACTGTGCTGTACTGTGATGTATTGTATTTTTCTCTACTTGACTGTGCTGTACTGTGATATAGTGTATTGTATTTTTCTCTACTTGACTGTGCTGTACTGTGATGTATTGTATTTTTCTCTACTTGACTGTGCTGTACTGTGATGTAGTGTATTGTATTTTTCTCTACTTGACTGTGCTGTACTGTGATGTATTGTATTTTTCTCTACTTGACTGTGCTGTACTGTGATGTAGTGTATTTTTCTCTACTTGACTGTGCTGTACTGTGATATAGTGTATTGTATTTTACTCTACCTGACTGTGCTGTACTGTGATGTATTGTATTTTTCTCTACTTGACTGTGCTGTACTGTGATGTAGTGTATTGTATTTTTCTCTACTTGACTGTGCTGTACTGTGATATATTGTATTTTTCTCTACTTGACTGTGCTGTACTGTGATGTATTGTATTTTTCTCTACCTGACTGTACTGTACTGTGATGTAGTGTATTGTATTTTTCTCTACTTGACTGTGCTGTACTGTGATGTATTGTATTTTTCTCTACTTGACTGTGCTGTACTGTGATGTATTGTATTTTTCTCTACTTGACTGTGCTGTACTGTGATATAGTGTATTGTATTTTTCTCTACTTGACTGTGCTGTACTGTGATGTATTGTATTTTTCTCTACTTGACTGTGCTGTACTGTGATGTAGTGTATTGTATTTTTCTCTACTTGACTGTGCTGTACTGTGATATAGTGTATTGTATTTTTCTCTGCTTGACTGTGCTGTACTGTGATATAGTGTATTGTATTTTTCTCTACTTGACTGTGCTGTACTGTGATGTATTGTATTTTTCTCTACTTGACTGTGCTGTACTGTGATGTATTGTATTTTTCTCTGCTTGACTGTGCTGTACTGTGATGTATTGTATTGTATTTTTCTCTACTTGACTGTGCTGTACTGTGATATAGTGTATTGTATTTTTCTCTACTTGACTGTGCTGTACTGTGATGTATTGTATTTTTCTCTACTTGACTGTGCTGTACTGTGATGTAGTGTATTGTATTTTTCTCTACTTGACTGTGCTGTACTGTGATATAGTGTATTGTATTTTTCTCTACTTGACTGTGCTGTACTGTGATGTATTGTATTTTTCTCTACTTGACTGTGCTGTACTGTGATGTAGTGTATTGTATTTTTCTCTACTTGACTGTGCTGTACTGTGATGTATTGTATTTTTCTCTACTTGACTGTGCTGTACTGTGATGTATTGTATTTTTCTCTACTTGACTGTGCTGTACTGTGATGTATTGTATTTTTCTCTACTTGACTGTGCTGTACTGTGATGTAGTGTATTGTATTTTTCTCTACTTGACTGTGCTGTACTGTGATGTATTGTATTTTTCTCTACTTGACTGTGCTGTACTGTGATGTAGTGTATTGTATTTTTCTCTACTTGACTGTGCTGTACTGTGATGTATTGTATTTTTCTCTACTTGACTGTGCTGTACACGGATGTTCAGTGCTGGCACTTTAGTTGGCCCAGCGAAAGTTCATGAACCCAGGAAGTAGGGCATGGATATAAATAAACGTGGCTGACAAACAGGCCGTGCCAGCGGCACTCGCTGTACGCTTGTTCAGCGGTAAATCTGCTTTGTTTCTTTCGCGCATCATCTTCCCGGATGGATTGGAAATAACGACAAAAGAAGTGGGTTTCTACAAAGAATACAAAATGAGCTTTCCATTGACTCCAAACACAATATATTTTCTTACATAGCAATTGTTGCGGCAACGGTTGAAACATGCATGAAGAAAGAGAAGAGAAGGTCAAGCAGAAACATGATCGCAAAAATCGTAAAATTTAAATCCCTCTCTAAGAAAACATACGCTTATTACAATGAAATCGTAAAAATCACCAAAACATTTAGCATGCCTGCATGCAGATCAGCCCACCCTTTTGAGTTGTAGATTTTTTCTTGTCAGCACAACAAGTGTTTAAATGAACACACTGTAGCATGGTGAGTGCAAGCAGCAGGGGCATGTAGAGCAGGGTGAGTGTAATCGCTGCAGGAAATGTGTGGATGCTATGGAAGCGTGAGAAAAGTGGGGCAGGGGCTGCGGGGCCAAGTGAAACAAAGAAGGCAGTGTCCAGGTTTGGCACGCGGGGCCAGAAATACCGCGGTGAATGCGCCGGCCAATGCAGAGTGTGGTGGGAAAGTCTGGCATTAAAAAAAGTTTGACCCCAGACGCTAGACGCTGCTCGGAAACTAAAGAGGTGGATTTTGTGCTCGGCTGAGCAGCCGTGTGTACTGTGATATAGTGTGTTGTATTTTTCTCTACTTGACTGTGCTGTACTGTGATGTATTGTATTTTTCTCTACTTGACTGTGCTGTACTGTGATGTAGTGTATTTTTCTCTACCTGACTGTGCTGTACTGTGATGTATTGTATTTTTCTCTACTTGACTGTGCTGTACTGTGATGTATTCTATTTTTCTCTACTTGACTGTGCTGTACTGTGATGTATTGTATTTTTCTCTACTTGACTGTGCTGTACTGTGATGTAGTGTATTGTATTTTTCTCTACTTGACTGTGCTGTACTGTGATATAGTGTATTGTATTTTTCTCTACTTGACTGTGCTGTACTGTGATGTATTGTATTTTTCTCTACTTGACTGTGCTGTACTGTGATGTATTGTATTTTTCTCTACTTGACTGTGCTGTACTGTGATGTAGTGTATTGTAT
Source organism: Babylonia areolata (assembly GCF_041734735.1). Taxonomy (NCBI): domain Eukaryota; kingdom Metazoa; phylum Mollusca; class Gastropoda; order Neogastropoda; family Buccinidae; genus Babylonia; species Babylonia areolata. Next base: position 1,201,891 of record NC_134889.1, on the reverse strand, counting down.
TTTTCTCTACTTGACTGTGCTGTACTGTGACGTATTGTATTTTTCTCTACTTGACTGTGCTGTACTGTGATATAGTGTATTGTATTTTTCTCTACTTGACTGTGCTGTACTGTGATGTATTGTATTTTTCTCTACTTGACTGTGCTGTACTGTGATGTATTGTATTTTTCTCTACTTGACTGTGCTGTACTGTGATGTAGTGTATTGTATTTTTCTCTACTTGACTGTGCTGTACTGTGATGTATTGTATTTTTCTCTACTTGACTGTGCTGTACTGTGATGTATTGTATTTTTCTCTACTTGACTGTGCTGTACTGTGATGTATTGTATTTTTCTCTGCTTGACTGTGCTGTACTGTGATGTATTGTATTTTTCTCTACTTGACTGTGCTGTACTGTGATGTAGTGTATTGTATTTTTCTCTACTTGACTGTGCTGTACTGTGATGTAGTGTATTGTATTTTTCTCTACTTGACTGTGCTGTACTGTGATATAGTGTATTGTATTTTTCTCTACTTGACTGTGCTGTACTGTGATGTATTGTATTTTTCTCTACTTGACTGTGCTGTACTGTGATGTATTGTACTGCACTGCAATACGTGTGTTTGTTTGTGTATTGCAGTATGTGTTGTGTGTGTATTGCAATATATGTGTTGTGTGTGTATTGCAGTGTGTGTTGTGTGTGTATTGCAGTATGTGTGTTGTGTGTGTTTCAGTATGTGTTGTGTGTGTATTGCAGTATGTGTGTTGTGTGTGTATTGCAGTATGTGTTGTGTTTGTATTGCAATATGTGTTGCGTGTGTAATACAATATGTGTCTTGTGTGTGTATTGCAGTATGTGTGTTGTGTGTGTGTTTCAGTATGTGTCTTGTGTGTGTATTGCAGTATGTGTGTTGTGTGTGTGTTGCAGTATGTGTTGTGTGTGTATTGCAGTATGTGTGTTGTGTGTGTTTCAGTATGTGTTGTGTGTGTATTGCAGTATGTGTGTTGTGTGTGTATTGCAGTATGTGTTGTGTGTGTATTGCAGTATGTGTGTTGTGTGTGTATTGCAATATGTGTGTTGTGTGTGTATTGCAATATGTGTGCTGTGTGTGTATTGCACTATGTGTGCTGTGTGTGTATTGCACTATGTGTGCTGTGTGTGTATTGCAGTATGTGTGTTGTGTGTATTGCAGTATGTGTCTTGTGTGTGTATTGCAGTATGTGTTGTGTGTATTGCAGTATGTGTGTTGTGTGTGTATTGCAGTATGTGTTGTGTGTATTGCAGTATGTGTGTTGTGTGTGTATTGCGGTATGTGTTGAGTGTATTGCAGTATGTGTGTTGTGTGTGTATTGCAGTATGTGTGTTGTGTGTGTATTGCAGTATGTGTGTTGTGTGTATTGCAGTATGTGTTGTGTGTGTATTGCAGTATGTGTTGTGTGTGTATTGCAGTATGTGTTGTGTGTATTGCAGTATGTGTGTTGTGTGTGTATTGCAGTATGTGTGTTGTGTGTGTAGTATGTGTGTTGTGTGTGTATTGCAGTATGTGTGTTGTGTGTGTAGTATGTGTGTTGTGTGTGTATTGCAGTATGTGTTGTGTGTGTATTGCAGTATGTGTGTTGTGTGTGTATTGCACTATGTGTGTTGTGTGTGTATTGCAGTATGTGTTGTGTGTGTATTGCACTATGTGTGTTGTGTGTGTATTGCACTATGTGTGTTGTGTGTGTGTGTTGTGTGTGCTGTGTGTGTATTGCACTATGTGTGTTGTGTGTGTGCTGTGTGTGTATTGCAATATGTGTGTGCTGTGTGTATTGCACTATGTGTGCTGTGTGTATTGCACTATGTGTGCTGTGTGTATTGCACTATGTGTGCTGTGTGTGTATTGCACCATGTGTGCTGTGTGTGTTGCACT
>NC_134889.1:1182500-1195000 GCF_041734735.1 Babylonia areolata | reverse complement strand
TTGACTTTGACACACACACACACACACACACATGCACAGATGCACAGATACACTTGCATGCGTACACAGTAATTTCTTCCCCCCCCCTCCCCCCCCCCCCCCCCCCCCCCCCCCCCCCCCCCCACACCCCTCCTAGATTTTTTTCCTACCCTCATCATCTAATATCACTTTCAGTGAAAAGATGTTGAACTAAAGAACAAACAGACATGTTCATGTACGCACGTACACTGTGCATAGTAATTCAGTTTCTTTTTTAATAATTTTGTAAATCTTCCCTCTCCAAACAATCAAGTCTTTCACTTCCAACCACGGATATATCTGCAGTTTAGGGGTAATTGCATTATCAACAGTCCAGCCAGTCATTTGAAAATGCATCCCTCCTTGCAAATGATGACTGCCTTGATGAATGTTTGAAGCAATATCTCAGCAAGTTTTGGCTCAGTTTTGGTGCTTTTTTTTTTCTTTGCGTTTTGTAAAGGGAAAACTTTGTTGAGCCTGTCAGCATGGCTGTCCTGAAAGCATTGAGTCCTGATTTTCAAGTGAAATATGAGAGGAGCTCAAATGGACAGGTGGTAACTGACATCCTGACCTGTGAGCTCTGTCTCCTCACCTCTGACCTGTCTCCTGACCTGTGACCTCTGTTTTATCTCAGACAACAGCCCCGCACTGACCAGCAGTAGCGGTCAAGGGGTCAAGGTTCAAGGGTTCAAGCACCATTTCCTGTTCCCGTTGTTGCAGGTGGAGCTTGAGGTGAAGGACGCCTTGGAGAACCGCCGGTCACTGCGTTACCAGGGAGCCAGAATCCAGCCCCTCCCCCCTACCGCACCCCACCCTCGCTACGGCAGCCAGCTCAAAGGGAGGGCCCCGGTGGTCTCCCCTGCTGTGCGGGGGCGTAAGAAAGGGGCGTATAACTGGCGGACGTTTAGTCTGGGCATAGGCCTTCAGGACTCCTAAATGGCCGTGTGTGTGTGTGTGTCACAGATATCACATCGCTCTGTTTGATTCAGGTCTGTGTGGTGGTCTGTCCATCTCTGTTCTGTCCATGTTTTTCCCTCTGTCTGTGTCTTTTCCTTCTGTGTGTGAGTCTTGTGCGTTTAAAAAGAAGTGTAGGTGTATGTATTTCGTGTGTGTGTGTGTGTGATGACTTACAAATGCATGGTGTGTGTATGTGTGTGTCAGTATATGTGTCCACTTAACATCAGCATTAGCAATGACTTCAATATTGCAAATTTAACTCTTTTTTTCTTTCTAACGAATGACCTTTCTTTGAATTCTGTTCGTTATATTGACACTGTTTGGGGTTTTGTTTTGTGTTGTTTTTTGTTGTTGTGTGTGTTTTGTGGGGGGTGTGGGGGTTCTTTTTTATTTCTTGTTCAGGAAGGGTGTTTATATATACATATATAAATTTCTTTTGCTATGCCTTAAACATAAGTATCTTAATACTCAGACTGTAATATTAATAAACAATGCTTTTTTATCAAATTTTTCACTTAAAAAGGAGCTGAGTGTGCCTTTGCTCATGAAAACGTGAAAATATTTTCTGCAATCCATATCAAGGTTTTTTAGTTTGCTTGGAGAGCATTCTGATGACTGGATTTGACTTGCCTTTACTGTGGCCAAAACATAAAGTAAACAGCATTGTTTGGGGGTGTTTTTCTTATGATGTGAATCAGTATCAATACTTACAGCTTTATTTTGTTGTCATGATTTGTTTTCCACATCATTGGTGTGTCTTCCTCATAATGTCCGTTGAAGGGACGACTGTTTAGTTTATACATAGCACTCTAGCTGCTTATTTTCTGCCTTGCTGCTCCATTCATTTAAAAAAAGCCGTGAATTTTGGTGGGGGTATGGGAGGTCTTTTTCAGGACTTGCTCATTTGGGAATTCTTACTATGTTCAATTCTCTTCTGCACCTTGAACATATGTGTTGCTTGCTGGCATTTGGGGTTTTCTGTGTACATATAGGGATGGATATTTGTGTGTGTGTGTGTGCGTGTGTGTGAGTGTGTTTGTGTGTTTGTGTGTGTGTGAGTGTGTTTGTGTGTGTGTTTGTGTGTGTGTATGTTTGTGTGTGTGTGAGTGTGTTTGTGTGTGTGTGTGAGTGTGTTTGTGTGTGTGTGTTTGTGTGTGTGTGTATGTTTGTGTGTGTGTGTGTGTGTGGAAAGGTGATGTTTTTATCAGCTTGCTCTGGTTTGCTGTGTGCGTATTAGTTATATGTTGCGTGTCATCTTTTACAGCTCTGCTGGTGATCTGTGGGTAGCACAGACTTCTTCCACAGATCACCACTCTGAATTTATCTCTGATAGTAAAGTGATTCTGATTCTGGTTCCTGATCCCCACCCACACCCACACCCACACCCCTCCCTCCCCCTCCACACATCATGCCTGTCCTCACAGTGAGCTTCCTGTTGTTGTTTTTTCTGTACTTTTCCTTTTTTCTTCTTCTTTGTTGTTGATGTATTCCCCAAGCATGTGAGCTGACTGTGACACACCTTGGCCATTGTGGAGTCTGCAGATTAAACCGATGTCACACGGAGTTGAGGTAGTTGGACTTTAGATCCAGTGTTGACCAGTGGTCAGGTCTGCGGATTAAACCGATGTCACACATCCAGTGTTGACCAGTGGTCAGGGTTCAAAGCCCTGGTTCAGCATGGTGCTGTGTCCTTGAGAAAGACGCTGTACTGTTGTTTTCCTCACTCCATCCAGGTGTGAACGGCAGCTGACTGCAGCTGGGAAAGGGAAAGAGAGGAGGGAGAGGATTGGGCCCTGCCTCCCTGTTCCAAACTGTACACACAGGGGGTAAAAAGAGAAATTCAAATACAAATACCACCACTGTGTGGACAGTGATTGACAGAAACTTTCAACATTACTCCAGGGTTGGGTGATGTTTTTATTTGGGGTGGTGGGGGTGGGAGAGGGGGGCTTGTTGAAGGAAGTGAGGGATTGGGGGGAGGGGATTTTTTTTTTTTTGGGGGGGGGGGGGTTCTTGGATGGGGGGGGGGGCGGGGTTTGCGGGGGGATGGGGGGGGGGCTAGGTGTGCTGTATTGCCATTTACACATCTGTACATACTTGTGTCACAGTTTTTGCTTCTTTTTTTTTTCTTTGTGTATTTTGCTATTTGGTGATTATTGTTTGACACACGTGTGTTATTATACATTATACCTTTTTTTTTTTGGTATTGAAAAAACAAAAACTTGTGTCATACAAAAGTTGTTATATTGTATACTGTACAAGGACAGTGGTAACTGCTGATCAAATGGTCAAGACTGCTGATGGTGTGTACAATGTTCATGTGATGTGTACAATGTTCATGTGATGTGTACAATGTTCATGTGATGTGTACAATGTTCATGTGATGTGTACAATGTTCATGTGATGTGTACAATGTTCATGTGATGTGTACAATGTTCATGTGATGTGTACAATGTTCATGTTGCTGATGGTGTGTACAATGTTCATGTGATGTGTACAATGTTCATGTTGCTGATGGTGTGTACAATGTTCATGTTGCTGATGGTGTGTACAATGTTCATGTGATGTGTACAATGTTCATGTTGCTGATGGTGTGTACAATGTTCATGTTGCTGCTGATGTGTACAATGTTCATGTTGCTGATGGTGTGTGTTATGTTCATGTCATTGATGATGTGTTTCTTGATGGGCACTTAGTGAGGTGACGTCCTTGATCAGGGCCAACATTAACATGAAGCAGCATCCATTGTGCAAAGGCCAGTGATGTGTGCTGGAATAAAGAAAGACTGATGGATGGTGTGAACTGAGGGTTGATTTCATCTGTCTCTGTCTGTCTGTTGCTCTCACACTCTGGGCACACTTCACAGACACACACACACACACACACACACACACACATACACACACGCACACACATACACACACGCACACACATACACACACACACATGCACACACACGCGTATGCACACACACACGCACACAAACGCACACATACATACACATGCACGCACATTCACACATGCATACACACACACACACATACACATGCACTCACACACACTCATATACACATACATGGATGATATGCACAGGGGTAATTTCATTGCTGCAAATGCAAGTCACATTAGAAGTATATTTTGCTTTTATGGCATCCAGTCGTAGTCTGTAATTTAAACTGGTGAGCCTTCTGCTACTGTGATGTCCTTTTTTTGTTTTAAAAGAAAACGTGCCATCAAATTTGCACAAGCCATTGTCAGTATTTTCTGTCAGGGTCAGAGTCCTGTTTTAGTTCATTGACAAGGTTCCAGCAAGTTTTCTTGTAATTTTCAAGTAGAAAATAATCTTCTTGTAATGAAAATGGAATACAAATTTCTATGGCATTGGAAATGTTCATTGCACCTTTTTTGGCACAACGATCCACCCGCTCATTTCCCACAATCCCTTGGTGAGAAGGGATCCAACAAAAGTTCATCTTTGTACCATGGATGGTCAAAACAGGAATTATATGAAGAATTTCTGTTACGAGTTACCCTCTTGTCTTCAAATTAAAAGATGTTAATGCTTGTAATACAGATTTAGAATCGAAACAAAATAGCACTTGACATATGGTTATGGGAAGATCTAGTAGGTGATTTAATCCCATTAGTATAGCCATAAGTTCTGCAGTGAATATAGAAAAATCTTTACCAATATGATAGTAGATGATTTAATCCCATTAGTATAGCCATAAGTTCTGCAATGAATATAGAAAAATCTTTACCGATATGATAGTACTTTTCTACTTTTTATGACAGAATTATAAATGCTGCCTCTGCCTGATTGTTATAAAGTACTGGACCATCTGTATATACTTTAAAATGATTTGGTCATTTTCTTGAATGTGAGATTTAACAAAAGCAGAAAGAGCAAGGCCTTCAGCTTTCTTTAAATCTTGGTAATCAATGTCAAATGTTGCGATGTTCATCTCCCATTTAGGTATTGTCGTGTATGATAACCGAGGGACTGTCTGATTTGGGTTCACTCCTGATGTTTTAAATATGCCAGAGGTATAAGTACCTATAGTCGTGAGGGAGTGAATAGACTGTGCTCTTTTAGGGAAATTAGGTTTGATTTTAAACTGATCTCGGCAATATTTAAATTTTGAACTGTTGTACTTCTCAAGATATATTTCTCTGATGCAAGTTTCATCTGTTCTTCAAAGGGTAGGCTAATACTTTAATTTCTGTGTATGTTTTTAAAGTTGAAGCATGAACTGGAACACCAATCGGAAGCTTATATGCTTTACTGTCCACACTTTGTAATTTCTTTAACATGTATTTTGGTACAGAAAAGAAAACCTCTTGTGCACATGCACAGGTTAGCTTTCAGCGTACTAGTGATGTTGCTAGGTGGATAAGTGTGTGTGTGTGTGTGTGTGCACGTGTACATGTGTGTGTGTGTATGTTTATGCAGTGTGTGTGCATATGTGAGTGTGTGTGTGCATGCACATGTGTGTAGTGTGTGTGTGTGTGTGTGTGTGTGTGTGCACATTTCATTTGTATGGATATCTACGTTGAAATGTACCCAAGTGCACTGGAGTGTGTGAGTGTGTTTGCTGTGTGTCTGTAGCTCTGTGTGTGTGTGTGTGTGTGTGTGTCAGTGTGTGTGTTTGTGTGTGAAATCTCAGTTCTATGTGCATCTATTACCGATTAATGACATGTTGCAGTCTTCAAAGAGATTGTGTGTGTGTGTGTGTGTGTGTGTGTGTGTGTGTAATCTCAGTTCTGTGTGCATCTGTTACTGATTAATGACATGTTGAAGTCTCTTTGAGACTGTGTGTGTGTGTGCATGTGTGTGTGTGTGTGTGTGTGTGTGAGTGTGTGTGTGAGTGTGTGCAGGACAAGCTGTTAACGCACTCTCACCCCCCTGCCCCCACATCTCCATCCGTTCCCCACCCCGTCTCTCTCTCTGTCTCCAATTATCTGTCTCTGTCTCCAATTCTCTGTCTGTCTCCAATTATCTGTCTGTCTCCAATTATCTGTCTGTCTCTCTCTCTGTCTCCAATTATCTGTCTCTGTCTCCAATTATCTGTCTGTCTCTCTCTCTGTCTCCAATTATCTGTCTCTGTCTCCAATTATCTGTCTCTGTCTCTCTCTCTGTCTCCAATTATCTGTCTCTCTCTGTCTCCAATATCTGTCTCTGTCTCTCTTTCTCTGTCTCCAATTATCTGTCTCTGTCTCCCACCAAGAGGAGGGCACACAGACATCACTATATGCACATGACAGGTGGACAGTCCGGGTAAACTGATCACATTTACAGGGAAGCTCCCAGCTGAAACAGCTGGCTTGTTCAGGCAGCAGAGTAAACAGCTACTTTTCACTTGTGGGTCACTTGATCAAGGCCAGTAAACTGAAGGCAGAGCACTGCTCGCGCGTGCGTGCATGTGTTGTTAGTGTGTACCGTGTGTGTGTGTGTGTGTGCCACGGCAATGTGTGTGTGTGTGTGTGGCGAGGGGGGGGGGGGTGTTAGCCGGCGGTGTGTACCGGCAGTTAACAGTTTGTGTCTGTGTATGTGTGTGCGTGTCGGTGTTGCGTGTGTGCCGCGTCACGGTGCCACTGATGTGTGTGTATGTGTGTGTGTGCGTGCGCCGTATGTGTTTGTGTGTGTGTGCACGCGCAGGTGCGTGTGTGTGTGTGTGTGCCGCGTGCATGTGTGCGTCAGTGTGTGTTTGTGCTGTGTGTGCACAGCCGGTTCCAGCTTGTCCTGTTATTACGGTGAATATTATTTTCTTCTTCTTCGGGCGGCACACGGACTGGGTTCCTGATGAACGTATACATGTTGCCCCGGCCGGCAGGTACTGCCTGGGTACCTATGAGTAACATGCCCGGCCGGTACTGCCTGGGTACCTATGAGTAACATGCCCGGCAGGTACTGCCTGGGTACCTATGAGTAACATGCCCGGCAGGTACTGCCTGGGTACCTATGAGTAACATGCCCGGCAGGTACTGCCTGGGTACCTATGAGTAACATGCCCGGCCGGTACTGCCTGGGTACCTATGAGTAACATGCCCGGCCGGTACTGCCTGGGTACCTATGAGTAACATGCCCGGCAGGTACTGCCTGGGTACCTATGAGTAACATGCCCGGCCGGTACTACCTGGGTACCTATGAGTAACATGCCCGGCAGGTACTGCCTGGGTACCTATGAGTAACATGCCCGGCAGGTACTGCCTGGGTACCTATGAGTAACATGCCCGGCCGGTACTGCCTGGGTACCTATGAGTAACATGCCCGGCCGGTACTGCCTGGGTACCTATGAGTAACATGCCCGGCCGGTACTGCCTGGGTACCTATGAGTAACATGCCCGGCAGGTACTGCCTGGGTACCTATGAGTAACATGCCCGGCCGGTACTGCCTGGGTACCTATGAGTAACATGCCCGGCAGGTACTGCCTGGGTACCTATGAGTAACATGCCCGGCCGGTACTGCCTGGGTACCTATGAGTAACATGCCCGGCCGGTACTACCTGGGTACCTATGAGTAACATGCCCGGCAGGTACTGCCTGGGTACCTATGAGTAACATGCCCGGCAGGTACTACCTGGGTACCTATGAGTAACATGCCCGGCAGGTACTGCCTGGGTACCTATGAGTAACATGCCCGGCCGGTACTGCCTGGGTACCTATGAGTAACATGCCCGGCCGGTACTACCTGGGTACCTATGAGTAACATGCCCGGCCGGTACTACCTGGGTACCTATGAGTAACATGCCCGGCCGGTACTGCCTGGGTACCTATGAGTAACATGCCCGGCAGGTACTGCCTGGGTACCTATGAGTAACATGCCCGGCCGGTACTGCCTGGGTACCTATGAGTAACATGCCCGGCAGGTACTACCTGGGTACCTATGAGTAACATGCCCGGCCGGTACTGCCTGGGTACCTATGAGTAACATGCCCGGCCGGTACTGCCTGGGTACCTATGAGTAACATGCCCGGCCGGTACTACCTGGGTACCTATGAGTAACATGCCCGGCAGGTACTGCCTGGGTACCTATGAGTAACATGCCCGGCAGGTACTGCCTGGGTACCTATGAGTAACATGCCCGGGCCGGTACTGCCTGGGTACCTATGAGTAACATGCCCGGCCGGTACTGCCTGGGGTACCTATGAGTAACATGCCCGGCAGGTACTGCCTGGGTACCTATGAGTAACATGCCCGGCCGGTACTGCCTGGGTACCTATGAGTAACATGCCCGGCCGGTACTGCCTGGGTACCTATGAGTAACATGCCCGGCCGGTACTGCCTGGGTACCTATGAGTAACATGCCCGGCCGGTACTACCTGGGTAGGCCCGGCCTATGAGCAAGTGCCGGGCGGGCCGTTGCCGCGGCTGCCACAACGAGCGTGAGCTTGGTCGGAAAGGTCGGAAACCTGGCTATGTATAAGAAAGTTTGCTTCTTTTTGCTTTGCTTTTTTTTTTTTTTTTTTTTTTTTTTTTCTTACCACAAGAAAATACAACTGATGAAGAGAATAAACTGAGGCGAGTAATAAATGTTCTTGGTTGCCGGTGTAACTGAAGCATGATGACTGAATGGCTTCATCGTCAGTTCGGTAGACCTGTCCGCCAGGGTAAGGCCGGGAGGGGGGGTTGAGCCGGGGGTGGGGGGGGGGGGGTATGGGTGGAACAAGTCACATGATAGTGAACCTGCGGGGTTTACGAGTGCGGTTGGGGGGTGGGGGGTGGGGGCAAGGGGGGTGACGGGAAACTGGGAAAGGTGGAAGGGGGGGGGGATGTGGGCGGGGCCAATCAGTGCCAGTGTCCAGTCGTGACCCTCCGATCGGAAAAAAACAGCAGCTTGCTTTCTCACGGGTCTACATGTTCACGTGACATTTTCTGCCTGCTCGAGTTTTGACCCGTACCATCAAACCAAATTCAAAGCAAGCTGAAGTATTCGACTGACGGCGCGACAACGGCAAACTGCTAGCACCTGAGAGGTTAGGGTATAAAAAGCTTCGGTCGTGTAGTTTTCAGCTAAGTCTGCAGTTCGCAACGCGTTCACTTGGAGGTTCGAAGCCCGGCCTTCTCTTTTACTGGTGGGGCAGCAGTTTGCACGAAGCAGTTTTCTACCCGGTGAAAGTCTATTATTTACAGTCACGTTTGATTGGACAACAGCTGAGAGTTACCTAACCTGATCGAAGATGGCGAGCCACGCGGTTTTGCATAGCGGCTACTTTCACCCTGTGCTGAGGTCATGGAACTCCGGCAACACGACAATCACTCCGGAGAATCTCATGCTTCCTCTTTTCATTGTGTAAGTACGAATTAATGTTTATCTATCGATTTTGTATATGTTCTTTTTTGTCGTTTCTTGTGCGTGCTTGCGAATCTTGTTTGCAGACGACAAGTCTGACCCTGCGGACGAGTTAAATATGAAGATGGGGGTGGGGGTGTCCAGCTCACCTGGCTAACTTGGAAACATACTTGCAGTGAGGGGGGAGGGGGGGATAGACACGAAGCAAATAGGCAGACAACTTCCCAAACGGAACAAATCAAGCAAAATACAGCCTATTGTTCAGCTGACAAAAATATCTAGTTTGGAGGCAAAGTTTGTAGAAAACGTCCATTCAAACCTATCACCCCGCACGTGATGAGAATAGGTGTTCTCCCCGTGAGCCAGAAGAAAAGCACGTCAGGTGACCGTGTCTTGTGACTCGCAGGATTAAGGGGAGGGGTGGGGGGTGAGATTTGAAAGAGGGAGGGGGGGTGGAGGGTAAAGGGAGGGGGGTAGTCTTGTGACCGTCATATGATCACGGGTTGGGGGTTGGGGGGTGGGGGGGTGATAGTGTAGGGGAGGGGGGCACAGAATTTTGCAGTGTCACCATTTCTCTTCAAAGGGAAATATTGTGCAGATGAACGAACCTGGGGAAAAAATCAGTTCATGAATAGATAACAGAAGCACAAATGCAAGTACACACACACACACACACACACACACCCACACACGCACACACACACACGCACACACACACACACACACACACACGCACACACACACACACACACACACATGCACAAGTGCTGCAAAGTTGTGTGGAGGCAAGGGATTAAAAAAAAAAAAAAAAAGAAACACCCAACATTTTCAAAAGATTTTTTTTTTTAATAGCAATTTCAGCTACTGAAATTTAAAAGCATATATACTTTTTCCATGATGAAAGTCATTAACCTACAGGTATGACTGCAGCACAAGCAGGTGGAATGGCACAGATCAGTGGCGTTTCCCAATTCCTTCAATCAAAAAATAAATAGATAAATAGAATTGTGCAACCAACAACCATGTACCTGAAGATCTAGTCATCATTTTGCCCCATCCACATGTAATATGCAGTTTCTGTTCAAACGTGTGTGTGTGTGTGTGTGTGTTCTTTTACGTGCGCTGAGTGCATGTTGCACACGGGACCTCGGTTTATTATCTCATCCGAATGACTAGCATCCAGACCACCACTCAAGGTCTAGTGGAGGGGGAGAAAATTTCAGCGGCTGAGCTGTGATTCAAACCAGCGCGCTCAGATTCTCTCGCTTCCTAGGCGGACGTGTTACTTCTAGGCCATCACAAGTGCTGGATACAAGGGGTAGCAATCAGCAATCTTTCAAGAGACAATGAGTAAGCCCCCCACCCCACTCCCACACCTTCCTGCCAAATAAATAAAGAAAAAGAAGATGAGACTGCTTGCTGAACAGTCATTTTACTCCGTCTGTACCTGTGTGTGTGTGTGTGTGTGTGTGCAGCGACGAAGAGGATGCAGTGCAAGAGATCAAGAGCATGCCAGGCGTGTGTCGTTACGGCGTCAACAAACTGCGCTCAGCCCTCTCCCCTCTGGTGGACAAAGGCCTCAAATCCGTCCTCATCTTTGGGGTCCCTGGAAAGATTGAGAAAGTAAAAAGCTGCTTGGAATGTGTGAGAGAAAGGGATAAGACAAGACAAGACAAGACAAATTCTTTATTTCAAGGATAATAGATAAGCACTGGTGTGCTTTTTTACATCCAGTCCCCGCCCTGAATAGGGTCTACACTACACAATATGCGGGAGAATGAAGGAAAGAGACAGACAGTGATAATGACCAACTGTAACAACATCACCAGTGAACATGCTGTTTCATATGGGGGAGACATGGCTTGTCTTTTCTTTTTTGCTTGAAATGAAATGAAAACAAATGAAACAAGAGAGGCAAGGCCTTCAAGACTCACTTGTGATGCATTTTTTTTTTTAAATCCAAGCTTTTTATGTATTGAGTATAATTTCAAAATGTAATGTTTAAGATGAGAAAGATCAGTTTAAAGCAAATTAAGTCCCCTAGCATTAATTACAGAGTAATTTCCCTTCTTTACTCTCTGCACCAAAACGTTTGCAAAATAAATAAAACTTCCATGCTGAGCAAAAGAAGTTCCTGTTTAAACAGAAAATGATAATAATGACTGCTCTTGTTGTTGGGTCAGAATATCAGATCAAAGTGCCAAGTTTAGAGAATACAAAAAATTTTTCCTATTTTTATGCCTAATTCCTGAATCAACATAATCCAGCGCCGACCAGCAGGCTTTTCTAAGAAGATCAAATTCCCTATCGGGTTTAACCCTGTAATGTTTGTCAGCATGTTTGGTTTGCCTCCTCTATAAACGTGGAGAGTGTGAAAGAGAGAGAAGGAAGGTGAGTATGAATATTGTATTCAGATTATGTCTTGGTCACTGTCTGAAGGACAGTGATAACATAGTGGTCACAAAAGTTAAATCAGTTAAAAAAAACAAAAAACAAAAACTAACAAAATTACATACATTTAGCAGAAACAAAACACAATATAGATACAAACACCTATATAAAAAATAAAAAAACCCAACAACAAACAACAACATATATTTAGCAGAAACAAAACACAATATACATACAAACACCTATATCAAAATATTAACAAAACTACATATATTTAGAAGAAACAAAACACAATATACATACAAACACCTATATCAAAATATAAAAAAAAATTACATATGTTTAGCAGAAAGAAAACACAATATGGATACAAACACCTATATTGTACTAATGTTCAGTCTTCCTGATGTTTCTTACATGATCTAATTTTACTTAGTCTTTATAGACAAATCATTTCTCCAACAAAATGATATAATGAAATATTTCACATGAAATCTTTGTGTTAGCCTTCAACGTTGCTTTGATTGGTTACAAATTGTTTTCTGTTTTTTCTTTCTTTTTTTTTTGAATGGCTAGGACGAGTCGGGTTCAGCAGCAGATGATGAGAAAGGGCCAGTAATTCAGGTGGTGAGAAAGATCCGAGAGTGGTTCCCCTCTTTGCTGGTGGCCTGTGATGTGTGTTTGTGTCCCTACACCAGTCACGGCCATTGTGGTAAGTCTGCTCATTCTGTGGGTCTGTCTTTCTTCGCTCCATTTTGCCTGTCTCCTCCCCCCTCTTACCCCCACCCCCACCACCACCACCACCACACCATCTATTCCTGTCCTATTTTCTGTGTTGTT
>NC_134889.1:1142500-1175000 GCF_041734735.1 Babylonia areolata | reverse complement strand
GTGTGTGTTGTCAATATGTGTGTGTGTGTGTGTGTGTGTGTGGTGAATGTGCGTGTGTGTGTTGCCAATATGTGTGTGTGTGTTGTCAATACGTGTGTGTGTGGTCAGTGTGTGTGTGTGTGTGTGTGTGTTGTCAATATGTGTGTGTGTTGTCAATATGTGTGTGTGTGTGTTGTCAGTATGTGTGTGTGTGTGTGTTGTCAGTATGTGTGTGTGTGTTGTCAATATGTGTGTGTGTGTGTTGTCAATATGTGTGTGTGTGTGGAAGGACCGTGACGTGGCGGAGGGAGCGGACTTTCTGATGGTGAAGCCAGGCATCGCCTACCTGGACGTGGCTCGCATGATCAAACAGAAGGTGAGGCTCAGGCCTGCACTCACATGGGTACACATGCACTCATAGTGACTTACACACACACGCACGCACACACGCACACCACAATCATGTGCACACATTTGTACACAATGCACATGTGCGCAGAAGTGTGCACATACTTTGTACACACACATATACACACATTCTCCTTCAAACACACACACTCCCTCACACACACATACTCCCTCACACACTGTATGTTGTTCCAGGACCCGACCCAATAGTCATATTACAACATGTTCCAGTACCCCACCCTATAGTCATATTACAACATGTTCCAGTACCCCACCCTATATTCATATTACAACATGTTGTTCCAGTACCCCACCCTATAGTCATATTACAACATGTTGTTCCAGTACCCCACCCTATAGTCATATTACAACATGTTGTTCCAGTACCCCACCCTATAGTCATATTACAACATGTTGTTCCAGTACCCCACCCTATAGTCATATTACAACATGTTGTTCCAGTACCCGACCCTATAGTCACATTACAACATGTTGTTCCAGTACCCCACCCATGCCCTGGCGATGTACCACGTGTCTGGGGAGTTTGCCATGCTGCACCACGCGGCCAGTGCCGGGGCCTTTGACCTGAGGGCTGGGGTCATGGAGTCACTGCTCAGCATGCGGCGGGCAGGTAACTCTCCCTCCTTACTGTCTGCTGTTCTGCTTGTGCCTGGGACCAGTGGTGCCGGTTGGTGTTATGTGGTCATGTAGGCTTGGTGTATGTGGTCATGTAGGCCTGGTTTATGTGGTCATGTAGGCCTGGTTTGTGTGGTCATGTAGGCCTGGTTTGTGTGGTCATGTAGGCCTGGTTTATGTGGTCATGTAGGCCAGCATTGTGTGGTCATGTAGGCCTGTTTATGTGGTCCTGTAGGCCTGGTTTATGTGGTCATGTAGGCCTGGTTTGTGTGGTCATGTAGGCCTGGTTTGTGTGGTCATGTAGGCCTGGTTTATGTGGTCATGTAGGCCAGCATTGTGTGGTCATGTAGGCCTGGTTTATGTGGTTGTGTAGGCCTGTTTATGTGGTCATGTAGGTCTGCATTGCATTATGTGGTCATGCATTCCTGGTTGTATATACTGTTTTGTGGTTAATGTATCAACATCAGTTGGTTTTGCTGTATTCTGGTTACTTTGTTTTTATCCTCTGGGGAAAATAGATGTACAGCTGACACATCATGTGTTATGACATGATGTGTCTTTTGACATGACACACAGCTGATGCACATTGTGTTATGACATGATGTGTCTTTTGACATGACATACAGCTGACACATCATGTGTTATGACATGATGTGTCTTTTGACATGACATACAGCTGACACATCATGTGTTATGACATGATGTGTCTTTTGACATGACATACAGCTGATGCACACTGTGTTATGACATGATGTGTCTTTTGACATGACATACAGCTGATGCACACTGTGTTATGACATGATGTGTCTTTAATGACATGACATACAGCTGATACATCATGTGTTATGACATGATGTGTACATGATACAACATAACGATGTGTGTGTCACAGGTGTGGACATCTTGATCACCTAATGATGTGTTATGACATGATGTGTACCTGATACAACATAACGATGTGTGTGACAGGTGTGGACATCTTGATCACCTAATGATGTGTTATGACATGATGTGTACATGATACAACATAACGATGTGTGTTACAGGTGTGGACATCTTGATCACCTAATGATGTGTTATGACGTGATGTGTACCTGATACAACATAACGTTGTGTGTCACAGGTGTGGACATCTTGATCACCTAATGATGTGTTATGACATGATGTGTACCTGATACAACATAACGATGTGTGTGTCACAGGTGTGGACATCTTGATCACCTAATGATGTGTTATGACGTGATGTGTACCTGATACAACATAACGTTGTGTGTCACAGGTGTGGACATCTTGATCACCTAATGATGTGTTATGACATGATGTGTACCTGATACAACATAACGATGTGTGTGTCACAGGTGTGGACATGTTGATCACCTAATGATGTGTTATGACATGATGTGTACCTGATACAACATAACGATGTGTGTCACAGGTGTGGACATCTTGATCACCTAATGATGTGTTATGACATGATGTGTACCTGATACAACATAACGATGTGTGTCACAGGTGTGGACATGTTGATCACCTAATGATGTGTTATGACGTGATGTGTACCTGATACAACATAACGATGTGTATCACAGGTGTGGACATCTTGATCACCTAATGATGTGTTATGACATGATGTGTACCTGATACAACATAACGATGTGTGTCACAGGTGTGGACATCTTGATCACCTAATGATGTGTTATGACGTGATGTGTACCTGATACAACATAACGATGTGTGTCACAGGTGTGGACATCTTGATCACCTAATGATGTGTTATGACGTGATGTGTACCTGATACAACATAACGATGTGTGTCACAGGTGTGGACATCTTGATCACCTAATGATGTGTTATGACGTGATGTGTACCTGATACAACATAACGTTGTGTGTCACAGGTGTGGACATCTTGATCACCTAATGATGTGTTATGACGTGATGTGTACCTGATACAACATAACGATGTGTGTGTTACAGGTGTGGACATGTTGATCACCAAATGATGTGTTATGACATGATGTGTACCTGATACAACATAACGTTGTGTGTCACAGGTGTGGACATCTTGATCACCTAATGATGTGTTATGACGTGATGTGTACCTGATACAACATAACGTTGTGTGTCACAGGTGTGGACATCTTGATCACCTAATGATGTGTTATGACGTGATGTGTACCTGATACAACATAACGATGTGTGTCACAGGTGTGGACATCTTGATCACCTAATGATGTGTTATGACGTGATGTGTACCTGATACAACATAACGATGTGTGTGTTACAGGTGTGGACATCTTGATCACCTAATGATGTGTTATGACATGATGTGTACCTGATACAACATAACGTTGTGTGTCACAGGTGTGGACATCTTGATCACCTAATGATGTGTTATGACGTGATGTGTACCTGATACAACATAACGTTGTGTGTCACAGGTGTGGACATCTTGATCACCTAATGATGTGTTATGACGTGATGTGTACCTGATACAACATAACGATGTGTGTGTTACAGGTGTGGACATGTTGATCACCAAATGATGTGTTATGACATGATGTGTACCTGATACAACATAACGTTGTGTGTCACAGGTGTGGACATCTTGATCACCTAATGATGTGTTATGACGTGATGTGTACCTGATACAACATAACGTTGTGTGTCACAGGTGTGGACATCTTGATCACCTAATGATGTGTTATGACGTGATGTGTACCTGATACAACATAACGATGTGTGTCACAGGTGTGGACATCTTGATGACCTAATGATGTGTTATGACGTGATGTGTACCTGATACAACATAACGTTGTGTGTCACAGGTGTGGACATCTTGATCACCTAATGATGTGTTATGACGTGATGTGTACCTGATACAACATAACGATGTGTCACAGGTGTGGACATCTTGATGACCTAATGATGTGTTATGACATGATGTGTACATGATACAACATAACGTTGTGTGTCACAGGTGTGGACATCTTGATCACCTAATGATGTGTTATGACGTGATGTGTACCTGATACAACATAACGATGTGTCGCAGGTGTGGACATCTTGATCACCTAATGATGTGTTATGACATGACGTGTACCTGATACAACATAACGTTGTGTGTCACAGGTGTGGACATCTTGATCACCTAATGATGTGTTATGACGTGATGTGTACCTGATACAACATAACGATGTGTGTCACAGGTGTGGACATCTTGATCACCTAATGATGTGTTATGACATGATGTGTACCTGATACAACATAACGTTGTGTGTCACAGGTGTGGACATCTTGATCACCTAATGATGTGTTATGACGTGATGTGTACCTGATACAACATAACGATGTGTGTCACAGGTGTGGACATCTTGATCACCTAATGATGTGTTATGACGTGATGTGTACCTGATACAACATAACGTTGTGTGTTACAGGTGTGGACATCTTGATCACCTAATGATGTGTTATGACGTGATGTGTACCTGATACAACATAACGATGTGTGTCACAGGTGTGGACATCTTGATCACCTAATGATGTGTTATGACGTGATGTGTACCTGATACAACATAACGATGTGTGTCACAGGTGTGGACATCTTGATCACCTAATGATGTGTTATGACGTGATGTGTACCTGATACAACATAACGATGTGTGTCACAGGTGTGGACATCTTGATCACCTAATGATGTGTTATGACGTGATGTGTACCTGATACAACATAACGATGTGTGTCACAGGTGTGGACATCTTGATCACCTAATGATGTGTTATGACGTGATGTGTACCTGATACAACATAACGATGTGTGTCACAGGTGTGGACATCTTGATCACCTAATGATGTGTTATGACGTGATGTGTACCTGATACAACATAACGTTGTGTGTCACAGGTGTGGACATGTTGATCACCTAATGATGTGTTATGACGTGATGTGTACCTGATACAACATAACGATGTGTGTCACAGGTGTGGACATCTTGATCACCTAATGATGTGTTATGACGTGATGTGTACCTGATACAACATAACGATGTGTGTGTCACAGGTGTGGACATCTTGATCACCTAATGATGTGTAATGACATGATGTGTACCTGATACAACATAACGATGTGTGTCACAGGTGTGGACATGTTGATCACCTAATGATGTGTTATGACGTGATGTGTACCTGATACAACATAACGATGTGTGTCACAGGTGTGGACATCTTGATCACCTAATGATGTGTTATGACGTGATGTGTACCTGATACAACATAACGATGTGTGTCACAGGTGTGGACATCTTGATCACCTAATGATGTGTTATGACGTGATGTGTACCTGATACAACATAACGATGTGTGTCACAGGTGTGGACATGTTGATCACCTAATGATGTGTTATGACGTGATGTGTACCTGATACAACATAACGATGTGTGTCACAGGTGTGGACATCTTGATCACCTAATGATGTGTTATGACGTGATGTGTACCTGATACAACATAACGATGTGTGTCACAGGTGTGGACATCTTGATCACCTAATGATGTGTTATGACGTGATGTGTACCTGATACAACATAACGATGTGTGTCACAGGTGTGGACATCTTGATCACCTAATGATGTGTTATGACGTGATGTGTACCTGATACAACATAACGATGTGTGTGTCACAGGTGTGGACATCTTGATCACCTAATGATGTGTTATGACATGATGTGTACCTGATACAACATAACGATGTGTGTCACAGGTGTGGACATCTTGATCACCTAATGATGTGTTATGACGTGATGTGTACCTGATACAACATAACGATGTGTGTGTCACAGGTGTGGACATCTTGATCACCTAATGATGTGTAATGACATGATGTGTACCTGATACAACATAACGATGTGTGTCACAGGTGTGGACATGTTGATCACCTAATGATGTGTTATGACGTGATGTGTACCTGATACAACATAACGATGTGTGTCACAGGTGTGGACATCTTGATCACCTAATGATGTGTTATGACGTGATGTGTACCTGATACAACATAACGATGTGTGTTACAGGTGTGGACATCTTGATCACCTAATGATGTGTTATGACGTGATGTGTACCTGATACAACATAACGATGTGTGTCACAGGTGTGGACATCTTGATCACCTAATGATGTGTTATGACGTGATGTGTACCTGATACAACATAACGATGTGTGTCACAGGTGTGGACATCTTGATCACCTAATGATGTGTTATGACGTGATGTGTACCTGATACAACATAACGATGTGTGTCACAGGTGTGGACATCTTGATCACCTAATGATGTGTTATGACGTGATGTGTACCTGATACAACATAACGATGTGTGTCACAGGTGTGGACATCTTGATCACCTAATGATGTGTTATGACGTGATGTGTACCTGATACAACATAACGATGTGTGTCACAGGTGTGGACATGTTGATCACCTAATGATGTGTTATGACGTGATGTGTACCTGATACAACATAACGATGTGTGTCACAGGTGTGGACATCTTGATCACCTAATGATGTGTTATGACATGATGTGTACCTGATACAACATAACGATGTGTGTCACAGGTGTGGACATCTTGATCACCTAATGATGTGTTATGACGTGATGTGTACCTGATACAACATAACGATGTGTGTCAGAGGTGTGGACATGTTGATCACCTAATGATGTGTTATGACGTGATGTGTACCTGATACAACATAACGATGTGTGTTACAGGTGTGGACATCTTGATCACCTAATGATGTGTTATGACGTGATGTGTACCTGATACAACATAACGATGTGTGTCACAGGTGTGGACATCTTGATCACCTAATGATGTGTTATGACATGATGTGTACCTGATACAACATAACGATGTGTGTTACAGGTGTGGACATCTTGATCACCTAATGATGTGTTATGACGTGATGTGTACCTGATACAACATAACGATGTGTGTCACAGGTGTGGACATCTTGATCACCTAATGATGTGTTATGACATGATGTGTACCTGATACAACATAACGATGTGTGTCACAGGTGTGGACATCTTGATCACCTAATGATGTGTTATGACGTGATGTGTACCTGATACAACATAACGATGTGTGTCAGAGGTGTGGACATGTTGATCACCTAATGATGTGTTATGACGTGATGTGTACCTGATACAACATAACGATGTGTGTTACAGGTGTGGACATGTTGATCACCTAATGATGTGTTATGACGTGATGTGTACCTGATACAACATAACGATGTGTGTCACAGGTGTGGACATCTTGATCACCTAATGATGTGTTATGACATGATGTGTACCTGATACAACATAACGATGTGTGTCACAGGTGTGGACATGTTGATCACCTAATGATGTGTTATGACATGATGTGTACCTGATACAACATAACGATGTGTGTCACAGGTGTGGACATCTTGATCACCTAATGATGTGTTATGACATGATGTGTACCTGATACAACATAACGATGTGTGTCACAGGTGTGGACATCTTGATCACCTAATGATGTGTTATGACGTGATGTGTACCTGATACAACATAACGATGTGTGTCACAGGTGTGGACATCTTGATCACCAAATGATGTGTTATGACATGATGTGTACCTGATACAACATAACGTTGTGTGTTACAGGTGTGGACATCTTGATCACCAAATGATGTGTTATGACATGATGTGTACCTGATACAACATAACGATGTGTGTGTTACAGGTGTGGACATCTTGATCACCTAATGATGTGTTATGACATGATGTGTACCTGATACAGCATAACGATGTGTGTCACAGGTGTGGACATCTTGATCACCTAATGATGTGTTATGACATGATGTGTACATGATACAACATAACGATGTGTGTCACAGGTGTGGACATCTTGATCACCTAATGATGTGTTATGACGTGATGTGTACCTGATACAACATAACGATGTGTGTCACAGGTGTGGACATCTTGATCACCTAATGATGTGTTATGACGTGATGTGTACCTGATACAACATAACGATGTGTGTCACAGGTGTGGACATCTTGATCACCTAATGATGTGTTATGACATGATGTGTACCTGATACAACATAACGATGTGTGTCACAGGTGTGGACATCTTGATCACCTAATGATGTGTTATGACGTGATGTGTACCTGATACAACATAACGATGTGTGTCACAGGTGTGGACATCTTGATCACCTAATGATGTGTTATGACATGATGTGTACCTGATACAACATAACGATGTGTGTCACAGGTGTGGACATCTTGATCACCTAATGATGTGTTATGACGTGATGTGTACCTGATACAACATAACGATGTGTGTCACAGGTGTGGACATCTTGATCACCTAATGATGTGTTATGACGTGATGTGTACCTGATACAACATAACGATGTGTGTCACAGGTGTGGACATCTTGATCACCTAATGATGTGTTATGACATGATGTGTACCTGATACAACATAACGATGTGTGTCACAGGTGTGGACATCTTGATCACCTAATGATGTGTTATGACATGATGTGTACCTGATACAACATAACGATGTGTGTCACAGGTGTGGACATCTTGATCACCTACTTCACACCCCAGGTGTTGGACTGGATCAAGGGGGATAAATGAGGAGTGCTGGCCCCTTGCCTTCCTCCCTGTCTTACCCACCATCGACACCCACACACACATACACACCTTCCTTCTTCCACTCTTACTCACTGGAAAAACTGGGAGAGTTGAGGGTCAGTGCCCATGGTCAGAACACAGGGAAAGTTGCCAGTCGGCAGAGTAACGAGGCGTACAACAAAAAGATTGTTCATAGACACAGAGAGAGAGGGGGAGAGAGAATCAAATTCAGATGTTTATTCATTTAAGGCCTTCACCCCACATGAGAGAGAGAGAACTGACAGGGAAAAAAAAAAGTGTCTTGCATCTCAAAGGGGCACAGCTGTGTTCTGGAGGGAACCATAGCTTTGTTTTCAACAGGCGTGCCTTTCTGGAGCAAAAAGAAAGAAGTGATTGTTCTTCTTATTGGATTTTGGATTGTCTGCCCTGGGTTTTTTCTGTGTTTTGATTTGTATTTCTTTGGGGGGGGGTTTGTTGGGGTTTTTTTCTTCTTTTCTCTTGTCTGGTTCCATTTGCCTGTCACTTTTCAAGACAGCTATTTCCGTCTGCAAAACAGGAACAGTTATTTCTGTCTGTAAAGAAAACAGGACAGACCAATTTATATCTGCAACTAAAAAGTCTTTTGCCTGTCACTTTTCAAGACAGTTATTTCTGTCTGCAAAGAAAACAGGACAGACCAATTTATATCTGCAACTAATAAGTCATTTGCCTGTCACTTTTCAAGAAAACAGGGCAGGCCATCTTATATCTGCAACTAGTTAGTCTTTTGCCTGTCACTTTTCAAGAAAACAGGGCAGGCCATCTTATATCTGCAACTAATAAGTCATTTGCCTGTCACTTTTCAAGAAAACAGGGCAGGCCATCTTATATCTGCAACTAGTTAGTCTTTTGCCTGTCACTTTTCAAGAAAACAGGGCAGGCCATCTTATATCTGCAACTAATAAGTCATTTGCCTGTCACTTTTCAAGAAAACAGGGCAGGCCATCTTATATCTGCAACTAATAAGTCATTTGCCTGTCACTTTTCAAGAAAACAGGGCAGGCCATCTTATATCTGCAACTAATAAGTCATTTGCCTGTCACTTTTCAAGAAAACAGGGCAGGCCATCTTATATCTGCAACTAATAAGTCTTTTGCCTGTCACTTTTCAAGAAAACAGGGCAGCCATCTTATATCTGCAACTAATAAGTCATTTGCCTGTCACTTTTCAAGAAAACAGGGCAGGCCATCTTATATCTGCAACTAATAAGTCATTTGCCTGTCACTTTTCAAGAAAACAGGGCAGCCATCTTATATCTGCAACTAATAAGTCTTTTCTCTCTACACATGAAACAAGACAGGCATGAACGGTTTTGTTTTGTTTTTCTTTGTTTTTGTTGTTGTTGTTGTTGTTTTTTGTTGTTGTTTTTGTTGTTGTTGCTTTTATTGTGTTTTTGGTGCCCCAGAGTTTGGGACATTTTGATGTCAGCATTTTGATGATGATTGGAGCGATAACAGCAAGGGCTCCATTCTGTTTTGGAGTACCTGACAAGACTGCTCTCTGAAACTGTTTGTTCAGGAATACTTTTATATGTTCCTTTTTTTCTTTTTCTTTTTTCTTACATATATATTCAGAAGTAATAATCCTGAACTTGATCATCTGCTTTGGGCTTTATGTTCAAGTTTATTGTCAGTGGGGTTTTTCCCCCTTTAATGTGATTGAATGTAATCTCCATGTTCTGTTATGCATTTAATTGTGAATGATTTTCCTGTTGTTAAGATTTTATGACAAAATGATATACAATGTAATCTGCAGGATATATGATGTATTAAATATTCACATTCATCCAAAATATGTAATGGATCTGACTTTGGGAGAATGCTGTTTTCATTTGATAGGCTGAAGCATTGGGCATACAATTATTACAGCAAGGTTTGATAATATACATGATCTGCATTATGCATATGTTGTGTGTGTGTGTGTGTATGTGTGTGTGAATGTATGCATGTGTATATATGTGTGTGTGTTTATGTGTGTGTGTGTATTTATATGTGTTTGTGTGTTTATGTTTGTGTGTGTGTGTGTGTGTGTGTGTGTGTGTGTGAGATGCATGTTTGTGTGTGTGTGTGTGTGTGTGTTTATGTGTGTGTGTGTGTGTGTGTGTGTGTGTGCACATGAAGCAGTAGCAGGCATGGTCTCCTATATTTTAAACCAGCCTGGTGTTATGTCTTTGTGTGTGTGTGGTGTTGTGTGTGTGGTGCGTGTGTGTGTGTGTATGTGTGAGGTGCATGTTTGTGTGTGTGTATGTATGTTTGTGTGTGTGTGTGTGTGTGTGTGTGAGTGTGTGTGTGTGTGTGCCCCTCTCTATCCCTAGCTGGCAATGGTTTCTGTATGTCATGGCTGATTAATGGAGCAGTGGGCTGACATGTCATTCCACCCAAAAAACAGTTGTGCACCAACTGCAACTGCATCAGCAAGTGCAGGAAGGTTAGCTCACAGCAGTACACACTGCACATAGCATGTCCTGACCAGCTATGAGTAAGTACACAGAGATTGACTCACAGCAGTACACACTGCACACAGCATGCCCTGACCAACAATGAGTAAGTACACAGAGATTGACTCACAGCAGTACACACTGCACATAGCATGCCCTGACCAACTATGAGTAAGTACACAGAGATTGACTCACAGCAGTACACACTGCACATAGCATGCCCTGACCAACTATGAGTAAGTACACAGAGATTGACTCACAGCAGTACACACTGCACATAGCATGTCCTCATCAACTATGAGTAAGTACACACAGATTGACTCACAGCAGTACAGTCTTCAGCCTATCCAGCAAGAAGCAAGAGGCGACACTGACACTGAACAACCAAAGGCTTGCAGGGGAACCCACACCTACCTACCTGGGAGTGACCTTTGACCACAGGCTCACTTGGAAACAGCAGATCACCAGATGCTGTAGCAGGGCCAAGCTGAGACTGGCGATCATGAAGAAACTTGCAGGGATGGACTGGGGGCTGATGAACGTATCCTAAAGAGACTCTATACGGGGAGAGTCCCACCTGTAGTTGAGTACGGGACATCAGCATGGGCATCAGCTGCAAAGTCTAACCTCGACCATCTCGACAAGATACAGAACCAAGCTCAGCGTGTCATAACTGGCACCATGAGATCCACCCCAATCCTGAAGATGGAGGAGACCACTGGGCTACAGTCATTGGAGGACAGAAGGGACACAAAGATCCTCATCCAGGCAGCAAAATTCAAACGCCTTGAAAACCATCCAATGAACAACAGAATGAGCAGACCCACCAAGAGCCGGCTGAAAAGAGGCAGCTTCATCCACCAGTCAAGACGCCTTGAAAGATAAACCCCAGTCTTGATGGAACACAAAGCAAAGCCTATCCCGGCAAATGTCACCCACCCATCTTGGAAGAGGCAGGTGTTCCCAACAGTCGTCACCAGCATTCCCGGAGTGGAGAAGAGAGGAACACAGTCAGACACCCAAAGGAAGGCCCTGGCCATGGAGTACATCTGCAACCAGTACCCCCAGGAAGACTGGACCCATGTCTTTACAGATGTCTCCGCCACAGAAGCAACGAGGGATGGTGGAGCTGGAATCTTCCTCCGATACAAAGACGGAGATGAAGAGATTGCAATCCCAACAGGAAAATACTCCACCAACTTCCAAGCTGAGCGAGAAGCCCTCTGTGAGGCAGCCAGAACAGTCTCGCAGAACTCCACAAGAACAACAGGGCAGGTGGTGGTGTTCTCAGACGCTCTCTCCGTGCTCCAAGCCCTCAAGAACTCCCGCTGCAAAGAACAGAACAATCTCATTTCAGCCCTTGTTGCCCTGAGTGCCAGAGTGGAGAAAGTGGTGATAAAATGGGCACCAGCACACTGTGGCATCAGAGGCAACGAAAAAGCGGACATTCTGGCAAAAGACGGTTCACAGAAGGAGCAGGCCAACAAACTGGTGTCATACGATAAAATCAAGACAATCATCAAGGCACAGCAAGGAATAAAGTGGCGCCTCCAGCACCCCAAATATAACCCAGAAGACAGATACCATCTGCTGGAACGACGGGAACAGGTCAAGATCTTCCGCCTGAGGACTGGACACAACCGCCTGCTCCACCACATGCACACAAAATGTGGCATTGGACAGAGTGGCGAGTGCCCTTGTGGTGAAGGACCACATCCTTCGAGACTGTAGGACGCATGCAGCATCCAGGAGGAAGTACTGGCTAACACCGACGGCAGTGGAAGACAACTGTACGGCACCTTGGAGGAGCTGTGACGGACGGCAGCCTTCATCGAGGACACCGGGCTGTCATCTAATGGGAGACGAACGAGGAAGAAGAAGAACTGACAGCAGTACACACTGCACATACCATGTCTTGACCAACTCTCAGCAAGTGCATGGAGACTGGCTCTGATTGGCAGCCAAGCTTCCGTCATGCACACACACACACACACACACACACACACACACACACACACTTGTATATCAGAGTTGATTTTTCTACAAAAGTTTGCCAGGGATAGCTCAATTTTGCCATGGGTTCTTTTACGTGCATTGAGTACATACTACACACGGGAATTTGGTTTATCATTTCATCCAAATGACTAGCATTCAGACCACAACTCCAGGTGTAATGGAGGGGGAGGGGATCATGGCAAGTTTGGGATTCAATCCCGTGTGCTCAGATTCTCTTGCTTCCTAGGCTCACTCCACTGCGCTTACTTCAAATCAACCAGAAAACAAACCCATGCAACCCTCCTGATCATTTATCAGTTTACCAGATTACCATGAAACTGTTTGTAATGCACTGAAATATGTCAAATGTATGTATTCACAATGTTTATTCATGATAAAACTAGAACATTTGAAAAATGGTCCATTTTCAATGAATGTTGATACCGAAGTGAGGAAAAAATGGCACAGCTGCAGTATAAGGATAGCAAAAGTTTGGAATACACTCCCCCCAAAGTTGAAAAATGCGCAAAACTGTATACAATGACTTCAAGAATGTTGTAAACAATTATTCACTGATACACTTCCCCCAAAGTTGAACTTCCCCCAAAGTTGAAAAATGCGCAAAACTGTGTACAATGACTTCAAGAATGTTGTAAACAATTATTCACTGATATCAGAAAATCCATGGCTTTTGATGAGTAAATAGAATGTTGATTTATGGGTGTACAGTGTGGCTTCGCACGCCGACAGAAATAGCAGGAAAGTGATTTACTGCATTGGGAAGCAAACAGGCCAAGTGGCCTCAAGACTTAGGATTGCCCATCTCGACATCTGGCACACAAAGAGTCCCATAGTGTTTTACAGACATTTGCAATGAAGTGAATTCCTATTCACCGTGTCTACAGTTTGACACAAGATGGGGGACAAATCCTCCCTCAGCATGGAAGTGAATTCCTGTTCACAGTGTCTACAGTTTGGCACAAGATGGGGGACAAACCCTTCCTCATCATGGAAGTGAATTCCTGTTCACCGTGTCTACAGTTTGACACAAGATGGGGGACAAACCCTTCCTCATCATGGTAATGAATTCCTGTTCACCGTGTCTACAGTTTGACACAAGATGGGGGACAAATCCTCAGCATGGAAGTGAATTCCTGTTCACCGTGTCTACAGTTTGGCACAAGATGGGGGACAAACCCTCCCTCACTTTATGCCATGTTAACCTTCCACAAGCGTTCAGGTACCCATCACACCAGCCATAGTTGAGTGAGGAAAATCGGAGTAAAGTGTCTTTCCTAATGACACAGCATCATGTCGAAACGTAGCTTCAATGTCTGATCACTGGTGGTCACTGACTCAGCAGTCCATGTCTTTCCTAATGACACAGCATCATGTCGTAACGTAGCTTCAATGTCTGATCATTGGTGGTCACTGACTCAGCAGTCCATGTCTTTCCTAATTACACAGCATCATGTCGTAACGTAGCTTCAATGTCTGATCATTGGTGGTCACTGACTCAGCAGTCCATGTCTTTCCTAATTACACAGCATCATGTCGAAACGTAGCTCCAATGTCTGATCATTGGTGGTCACTGACTCAGCAGTCCATGTCTTTCCTAATGACACAGCATCATGTCGAAACGTAGCTTCAATGTCTGATCATTGGTGGTCACTGACTCAGCAGTCCATGTCTTTCCTAATGACACAGCATCATGTCGAAACGTAGCTTCAATGTCTGATCACTGGTGGTCACTGACTCAGCAGTCCATGTCTTTCCTAATGACACAGCATCATGTCGTAACGTAGCTTCAATGTCTGATCATTGGTGGTCACTGACTCAGCAGTCCATGTCTTTCCTAATGACACAGCATCATGCCGAAACGTAGCTTCAATGTCTGATCACTGGTGGTCACTGACTCAGCAGTCCATGTCTTTCCTAATGACACAGCATCATGTCGAAACGTAGCTTCAATGTCTGATCATTGGTGGTCACTGACTCAGCAGTCCATGTCTTTCCTAATTACACAGCATCATGCCGAAACGTAGCTTCAATGTCTGATCACTGGTGGTCACTGACTCAGCAGTCCATGTCTTTCCTAATGACACAGCATCATGTCGTAACGTAGCTTCAATGTCTGATCATTGGTGGTCACTGACTCAGCAGTCCATGTCTTTCCTAATGACACAGCATCATGTCGTAACGTAGCTTCAATGTCTGATCACTGGTGGTCACTGACTCAGCAGTCCATGTCTTTCCTAATGACACAGCATCATGTCGAAACGTAGCTTCAATGTCTGATCACTGGTGGTCACTGACTCAGCAGTCCAACGCATGATTCTGTCTTAAGTCTCCACTTGTTCTGCTGACTAACCACACAGAGATGGAACACATACAATCATGAAACGTCTGAAAATTCTACACACACACCTACTGAAAATTCTACACACACCTTGTACACATACAACCATGAAATGACTGAAAATTCTACACACACCTCATACACATACAACCGTGAAATGACTGTAAATTCTACTCACACCTCGTACACATACAACCGTGAAATGACTGAAAATTCTACACACACCTCATACACATACAACCGTGAAATCCCTGAAAGTTCTACTCACACCTTGTACACATACAACCGTGAAATGACTGAAAATTCTACACACACCTCGTACACATACAACCGTGAAATGACTGAAAATTCTACACACACCTCGTACACATACAACCGTGAAATGACTGAAAATTCTACACACACCTCGTACACATACAACCGTGAAATGACTGAAAATTCTACACACACCTCGTACACATGCGTATAATACATGTGTTGAAGTGCAGTGGCACTCAAAATCAACTGAAGTATAGTCTCAATAAAATAACAAATATTCACGACATACTCATTCGCAAATATCCATACGTCTACATAGGTTTAACATACACATATCAAACTCAGTTTAACAGCACTCAAAATCAAAGTATATGTATCGACTATCACCATAAGAACAACAGCTGTTCCGGTTGTCTGGGCTGGAGTTTGATCATAGTGCAGATTGTCTTGCCCAATTATTCTCTCGGCCAAGAGGGCTCAGACAGTTGGTGTTGGGATGGTTCCCAAAGGCCAGCCAAGGCTGCAGCACTGGGAAATCAGTGAAACATTCCTACATCGTGCATGATCTCCATGTTGTGGTGCAGCTAAAGACGCTGTAAGCTGACATGTGTTTTTCACCAGCCAACACCCAACACATGGGCAACACCGTCAGTGCAGTTTTTCAAACACTGCACAGCCACGAGTCCATACACTGAACACACTCATATAATAATGATAAGCATGCACTCACTCACACACACACACACACACACACACACACACACACACACACACACACACACACACACACACACACACACACACACACACGGATCAAATTAAACAACAGCACGTAAAAACAAACCGCCCCAGTGAAAGTAACACGTGGTCCAGATGGACATCACGGAAGTTAGTTTCACAGACTTCATTAATTCTCCTTTCGCCCATCATGTATAAGTTAATGTATGATACCACACACACACACACACACACACACACACTGACACACACCGTGACACACACCGACACACGCACGCACGCGCGCGCACACACACACACATGCACGCGCGCGCGCGCGCGCGCACACACACACACACACTGCACTGACGTACACACGCACCCTTACACTTTGCAGTTGAGATGTTGATGTGTCTCTGTGTCTTACTCTGTCTTTCCCTCTGTCCCCTGTCCCCCTTCTAACCCCCGCCTCTCTCTCTCTCTCCCCCTCTCTATCTCTGTGTCTGTCTGTCTCTCTCCCTCTCTCTCTCTCTCCCCCTCTCTCTATCTCTGTGGCTGTCTTTCTCTATCTCTCTCTCACCCTCTCTCTCTTTCTGTGTCTCTCTCCCTCTCTGTCTCCGCTCTCTGTCTCTCTCCTTCTCTGTCTCTCTGTCTCTATCCCTCTCTGTCTCTCTCTGTCTCCCTCTCTCTCTCCCTCTGTCTCTCTCTGTGTCTCTCTCCCTCTCTGTCTCCGCTCTCTGTCTCTCCCTCTGTCTCTCTCTCTGTCTCTCTCCTTCTCTGTCTCTCTGTCTCTATCCCTCTCTGTCTCTCTCTGTCTCCCTCTCTCTCTCCCTCTCGTTCTCTCTCTCCCCCCGGCTCTCTCTGTGTTTCTCTCCATATTTCTCTGTGTCTGTCTCTCTCCCTCTCTATATCTCTGTCGCTCCCTCTCTGTCTCTCTCTCCCCCCTCTCTTTCTGTTTCTCTCCTCCCCCCTCTCTGTCTCTCTCCCTCTCTCTCTCCCTCTTTCTCTCTCCCTCACTCCGTCTCTGTCTCCCCCCTCTCTCAGTCTCTGTCTCCCTTTCTCTCTTTATCTCTATCTCTCTCCCTATCTGTCTCCCTTTCTCTCTCTATCTCTCTCCCTCTCTGCCTCTCTCCCTTTCTATCTCTCTCTGTCTCTCTCTCTCCCCCTCTCTCTCTGTCTCTCTCCCTCTCTCTCTCTCTACCCTCTCTCTCTCTCTTCTCTCTCTACTCTCTCTTTCTACTATCTCTCTCTCAACTCTCTATCTCTCTCCCTCTCTCTCTCTCCTTCTCTACTCTCTCTCTCTCTACTCTCTGTCTTTTCGTGTTGTGGAGTGGATCACGTTTTATTTGATCTATCAATGAAACGAAACTGAAACCGACATTCAGATGCCACAGTCGGGCATTTTCGGGTGTTCTCGGCAATACCGGACGTTCTCGGCAATACTCGGGCGTTTTCGGCAAGTATGTGTTCAGGCGTGTTTCGAGATGACATGACAGGTGCAAGTGAGGTGTTTTGTAGATAAGTATGCAGGTCAGTGATGGACAAAGAGACACACTGATCATGACGTGCTGCACTGACATGTCCAAACTAACACTGAGGGAATGAGCATCATGTAACGTGAAGGGACAGACGTAGCTCATTGGCCACATCAGTGCGTGGGCGGTCTTCTCAAAGTCAAATGTAAACAAACCCGGAACATGTTCATGGTGTCTTTATATCGTCAGTATGAAGAACTAATGTTTTGAATTACTCAGTGCGCGCTAATGCGCTCTTTCTCTCTCCCTCTCTATCCCCACCCACACGATCGCACAATTCGCGCAAGCACTGACTTACAACTGAAAGAGTTACTTTCGATTCTTTGTACACTAGACCGAGCGTTGCCTCCCTTTGACTTCCCACAAAGCGGGCAAAGCGGAAACGCATTCCATGGCGGCGGATTTGGTAGCCGTTGGAACATGTTTTTCTGACCACTGACAACCTGCTTGTGTTGTGCCGATTACGTTCATACTTCGCCTGCACGCTCACTGCCAACGGATTTTGGAAATTTGCCATGGGAAGGAAGGATGTTTACTGTAAGAAGCCCATGGTCTCTTGTGTTTTGTTTGTCAACATGCACGAACACACACACAAATCGTGTTAATTGATCCGAATTTGTCTGACTTCGGAGCGTCTTAGTGATTATCTCCCCAGGCATTTGGGCCACGATACATTCTCATGTGTAAGCAGGTTCTGAGAGTTGGACACATGCATATGTATATACGATTCTGATGAGATTTGTCGTTTTCAGTTTCAGAATTCCTACAGTGATAAGCCCAGATGAATGGATTCCTTCGCTTTATTGTTTGATCGATTTTGGGAGGGGGAAATCAATGAGGTGAATCACCAGGTGTGAAGTGATCAAGACAGGAAATGAGGAATGACTTACCCTGCAAGAGTAGCCATAACCTTTAAGTTTTGAATTCGCCATCATGACCATTTTCATGAAGACAAATCCCATCTTGTTTCTTGATTAGTTTGTCAAGAAGCTCAGTTTTTATCAGCACACAAAGTCTGAAGGTGGATTGAATGTTGTATTTATATGATAAGTTGATTTTGTTAAAAGAGCAGGCATGATAATGATTATTCTTGGCTTTTTGATTGTTACCAAATTGAGATTTTTATAACTATTTTTATGAATATCCATCAGTACACGACATGCATTATTTAGCTGTTCAGTAACAATTTGAAGACTTCAAAACTGATTGATTTAGGTTAATTACTGACTGAAATGTTCAACAATTGGCATTGAATAAGATGCCTGATGAGATCAGACTACTTTACAGATACAATTCTACACAGTTTATATTTTCAGTATAAATTTTGTCAGGCAGAATGTGGAAAATAGGATAAATTAAATACCTAAAAAGGCAAAATTTATCTATGTGGTGATGCTGCTTTGGTTACATTTTACTTTCAATGGACAAATGCAACACACATGAATATGAAATACTACATTATTTATAATAAGGATCCTCTGTGGCCAATGGTCTGCCTGCATATTCAGACTGCTCATCTGTTGTTGTGTGTGTCTGTGGTAAACTTTTTTGTTGTAGATAAGAAAAGAGTGTTACTTAAGTTCAAGTATGTGAGCTTTAATTTTTATTGATATCTGTGATATAGAAATTATGGAGACTAAACTGGTAGCATTCAATAAAAGCAATGGAAAACAACAAGAATAACAACTGTACAAAATGTGAGGTATGGTAGACCTCAAGGCGACAGCTGAATGACCAACCAGGAACAACCAGATCCAAATCACTGGCTTTGGGGCACACTTTAATGCTGGCTTCTTTTCAGCAACTGCATTCATATATATCCATATTCAAGGTGCCAATAATGTCACCACTAATTTTTCATGGTGGGCTGCTTCTGCCATTACCCTCTTGGCCACCACATATGCAAGTATCTATGATCTATCATATGTTAAAAAAAATAAATAAAAGAGAGAGAGAGAGAAGAAGAAGAAAGTTTGAAAGTATGCGAATGTGTTTACATAAGAAAAGAGCATATTCATGCAATGAAAGAATTAACAGTGCTCAACGAAAGAGTGGTTTGTCAAAGTGCGAAGATTTGGCTTTGATAGGCAAATGATAAAATAAGCATTTATAGAGATAAGAGGAAGAAAGAAAGTGGTGCCGTTACACACACACTGCCCACAGTCAGAAAGCCCTTTGAGTGTTCAAGTGAAAAAAACCCTGCTGTCAACAACTGTGTATAGCATACCCATACTGTACTGTACTGCTGTGCAATACACTGTTAAAAAAAAAGAAAAGAAAAAAAAAGAAGAAAAAAAATTCAGTGCAACAGTTCAATACTTAACATAAGTAAATACAGTGAATACATAGAAATATATACAATTCATGTTTTTAACTCTAAAGGTTTTTAAAAGCAAGTTTGTAATAGAATTTTGCTGTTTAAAAGTGTCGTAAAGTTAAGTCAGCAGAATCACCCTGTTGTGATTGTGTGTGTGTGTGTATGTGTGTGTGTGTGTGTGTGTGTGTCTGTGTGTGTATGTGTGTGTGTGTGTGTGTGTGTGAGAGAGAGAGAGAGAGAGAGTTTTATGTCTTAATGTTGGCATTTTAAAACTACCACAAGAGATTTAATTATCAAGCTGGTTAGTGTGTAATCTGATCATGCTTGGTAGTTAAATATCTAAGATGTTTTTGTTTTTTTAACAGACCTTTCTGGACAAATCCTTTCTAAAGATATCATTCAAGCACTGAAGCAGGGTTAGGTGTTTGGGTCATTAGGATGCAGGTTGATTTGTGAGGTTAGTGATTGCACCACATTAATAATAATGATAGTGATGAAATCGTGTATGGTGGTGATGTGACTGTGTCAGTATGCAGGTTGATTTGTGAAACCAGTGACAACACTACATTAATAATAATAAGATAGATATAAATTAAAAATAAATAAATAAAAAGTGTATTGTGCTGGTGTGACTGTGTGCTGGTTGATTTGTGAGGTCAGTGATAACACCACGATAATAATAACAATGATAATAGTGATAATGATAGTGATAGTGATAATAGTAATGATAAAATAGGGTATGGTCCTTGTGTGACTGTGTGCAGGTTGATTTGTGAGGTCAGTGATAACACTACAATAATGATAATAGTAATGATAAAATAGGGTATGATCCTTGTGTGACTGTGTGCTGGTTGATTTGTGAGGTCAGTGATAACACCACAATAATGATAATAGTAATGATAAAATAGGGTATGATCCTTGTGTGACTGTGTGCAGGTTGATTTGTGAGGTCAGTGATAACACCACGATAATGATAATAATAATGATAAAATAGGGCATGGTCCTTGTGTGACTGTGTGCAGGTTGATTTGTGAGGTCAGTGATAACACTACAATAATGATAATAGTAATGATAAAATAGGGCATGGTCCTTGTGTGACTGTGTGCAGGTTGATTTGTGAGGTCAGTGATAACACTACAATAATAATAACAATGATAATAGTGATGATGATAGTGATAATAGTAATGATAAAATAGGGCATGATCCTTGTGTGACTGTGTGCAGGTTGATTTGTGAGGTCAGTGATAACACCACGATAATGATAATGATAATAATAATGATGAAATAGTGTATGCTGGTGATGTGACTGTGTATGTTGATAACTGAGGTCAGTGATAGCACCACATTAAATTGATTAGTTATAATAATAATGATAATTAATATAGAGTATGATGGTGGTGTGCTGCACAGGTTGATATGTGAGGTCAGTGTTTACACCACAGTAATAACAAAATTGTCAAAAATAATGATAATACAATGTAAGGTGTTGTGTCTGTGCAGGTTGATCGGTGAAGTCAGTGATAATACCACATTAATAATAATGATAAAAATAATGATAATACAGTGTATCATTGTATGGTGGTGTGTCTGTGCAGGTTGATCAGAGAGGTCAGTGTTAACACAACGTTGATAATGATAATAATGATAATGATAATACAGTGTATGGTGGTGTGTCTGTGCAGGTTGATCAGAGAGGTCAGTGTTAACACCACATTGATAATGATAATAATGATAATGATAATACAGTGTATGGTGGTGTGTCTGTGCAGGTTGATCAGAGAGGTCAGTGTTAACACCATGTTGATAATGATAATAATGATAATGATAATACAGTGTATGGTGGTGTGTCTGCAGGTTGATCAGAGAGGTCAGTGTTAACGCCCTGTTGATAATGATAATGATAATACAGTGTATGGTGGTGTGTCTGCAGGTTGATCAGAGAGGTCAGTGTTAACGCCCTGTTGATAATGATGATAATGATAATGCAGTGTATGGTGGTGTGTCTGTGCAGGTTGATCAGTGAGGTCAGTGTTAACGCCCTGTTGATAATGATAATGATAATACAGTGTATGGTGGTGTGTCTGTGCAGGTTGATCAGTGAGGTCAGTGTTAACACCACATTGATAATGATGATAATGATAATGATAATACAGTGTATGGTGGTGTGTCTGTGCAGGTTGATCAGTGAGGTCAGTGTTAACGCCCTGTTGATAATGATGATAATGATAATACAGTGTATGGTGGTGTGTCTGTGCAGGTTGATCAGAGAGGTCAGTGTTAACGCCCTGTTGATAATGATGATAATGATAATACAGTGTATGGTGGTGTGTCTGTGCAGGTTGATCAGTGAGGTCAGTGTTAACACCATGTTGATAATGATAATAATGATAATACAGTGTATGGTGGTGTGTCTGTGCAGGTTGATCAGTGAGGTCAGTGTTAACACCATGTTGATAATGATAATAATGATAATGCAGTGTATGGTGGTGTGTCTGTGCAGGTTGATCAGTGAGGTCAGTGTTAACGCCCTGTTGATAATGATGATAATGATAATGATGATACAGTGTATGGTGGTGTGTCTGTGCAGGTTGATCAGAGAGGTCAGTGTTAACACCACGTTGATAATGATAATGATAATAATGATAATACAGTGTATGGTGGTGTGTCTGTGCAGGTTGATCAGTGAGGTCAGTGTTAACAACATGTTGATAATGATAATGATAATAATGATAATGCAGTGTATGGTGGTGTGTCTGTGCAGGTTGATCAGTGAGGTCAGTGTTAACGCCCTGTTGATAATGATAATGATGATACAGTGTATGGTGGTGTGTCTGTGCAGGTTGATCAGTGAGGTCAGTGTTAACGCCCTGTTGATAATGATAATGATAATACAGTGTATGGTGGTGTGTCTGTGCAGGTTGATCAGAGAGGTCAGTGTTAACACCACATTGATAATAATGATAATGATAATACAGTGTATGGTGGTGTGTCTGTGCAGGTTGATCAGAGAGGTCAGTGTTAACACCCTGTTGATAATGATAATAATGATAATGATAATACAGTGTATGGTGGTGTGTCTGTGCAGGTTGATCAGAGAGGTCAGTGTTAACGCCCTGTTGATAATGATGGTAATGATAATACAGTGTGTGGTGGTGTGTCTGTGCAGGTTGATCAGTGAGGTCAGTGTTAACACCATGTTGATAATGATAATAATGATAATGATAATACAGTGTATGGTGGTGTGTCTGTGCAGGTTGATCAGTGAGGTCAGTGTTAACACCATGTTGATAATGATAATAATGATAATGATAATACAGTGTATGGTGGTGTGTCTGTGCAGGTTGATCAGAGAGGTCAGTGTTAACGCCCTGTTGATAATGATGATAATGATAATACAGTGTGTGGTGGTGTGTCTGTGCAGGTTGATCAGTGAGGTCAGTGTTAACGCCCTGTTGATAATGATGATAATGATAATACAGTGTGTGGTGGTGTGTCTGTGCAGGTTGATCAGTGAGGTCAGTGTTAACGCCCTGTTGATAATGATGATAATGATAATACAGTGTGTGGTGTGTCTGTGCAGGTTGATCTGTGAGGTCAGTGTTAACACCATGTTGATAATGGTAATAATGATAATGATAATACAGTGTATGGTGGTGTGTCTGTGCAGGTTGATCAGAGAGGTCAGTGTTAACGCCCTGTTGATAATGATGATAATGATAATACAGTGTGTGGTGGTGTGTCTGTGCAGGTTGATCAGTGAGGTCAGTGGAAGCACCCAGAACACCAGGGCTGGGCTGCCACTCCCCAGCATCAGGCAGCAGCCTCTCTGCACCCCCCTCCCCCCTCCCCGCACCCCCCTCCCAGTATCCACTGGCGTGCTGCCTCCTTCAGCATGCAGTCAGGCAGATCCAGAGTGCGGGATCCCTACCTGACCGCCGGGGACCAGCACATGAAAGGTGGGTGGTTCGCTTCTTTGCCTCTCTGCTCACTCTCTGTTTCACCTCTGTGTGTGTGTCTGTAACCTTTTCATACATTATGGCTGTGTTCAGTTTGGTTGTGTGTGTGTGTGTGTGTGTGTGTGTGTGTGTGTGTGTTTGTGTTTGTTTTTTTCTTTTTGCCTTGTCTATCCCATGTATTCTCTCTCTCTCTCTCTCTCTCTCTCTCTCTCTCTCTCTCTCTCTCTCTCTCTCTCTCTCTCTCTGTCTCTCTGTGTGTTTATCTCATTTTGCCAGTCAGAGTGTTTACCAGTGTGATCTCCTCAGCCTTCTTTCTCTCTGGTCTCTGTTTGTACTTTCTCTTTCAGTTTGTTTTTTATAATCTGAATCCTCTTTGATGTGTTATAGCTGAGAGTGCCTGTTGTGTGTGGCCCTGAATGGCTTGGTGTGGGTGCCAGCTTTGTGGGGGCTGGGTGAAGGGTGGTGTCACAGCTCTTGCTGGTTGTTGGCATCAGCCTCTCACTTTTCCCTTTGAGGAGAAGGGGTAGTTGTGGACTGTTTGTGTGTTTGAAAAATCTCTTTATCTCTGTTAGTTTTTCAAACGCTGGGCTGGCACGTTGGGGTCAAATTGCGATGGTGCCGTTTTTGTGAGTGCTTGGCAGTGCAAAGGTTGTGGAAGTGTTTGAGTGGAGTGAAGAGAAAGGCATGGTGGGTGGGTGAGTGCTGGGCAGTGGTGGAGTGTGAGAAAGGCATGGTGGGTGGGTGGGTGAGTGCTGGGCAGTGGTGGAGTGTGAGAAAGGCATGGTGGGTGGGTGGGTGGGTGCGTGCTGGGCAGTGGTGGAGTGTGAGAAAGGCATTGTGGGTGGGTGGGTGGGTGGGTGAGTGCTGGGCAGTGGTGGAGTGTGAGAAAGGCATGGTGGGTGGGTGGGTGGGTGGGTGCGTGCTGGGCAGTGGTGGAGTGTGAGAAAGGCTTGGTGGGTGGGTGGGTGGGTGGGTGAGTGCTGGGCAGTGGTGGAGTGTGAGAAAGGCATTGTGGGTGGGTGGGTGGGTGGGTGCGTGCTGGGCAGTGGTGGAGTGTGAGAAAGGCTTGGTGGGTGGGTGGGTGGGTGGGTGAGTGCTGGGCAGTGGTGGAGTGTGAGAAAGGCATTGTGGGTGGGTGGGTGGGTGGGTGCGTGCTGGGCAGTGGTGGAGTGTGAGAAAGGCTTGGTGGGTGGGTGGGTGAGTGCTGGGCAGTGGTGGAGTGTGAGAAAGGCATGGTGGGTGGGTGGGTGGGTGAGTGCTGGGCAGTGGTGGAGAGTGAGAAAGGCATGATGGGTGGTTGGGTGGGTGAGTGCTGGGCAGTGGTGGAGTGTGAGAAAGGCATGGTGGGTGGGTGGGTGAGTGCTGGGCAGTGGTGGAGTGTGAGAAAGGCATGGTGGGTGGTTGGGTGAGTGCTGGGCAGTGGTGGAGTGTGAGAAAGGCATTGTGGGTGGGTGGGTGAGTGCTGGGCAGTGGTGGAGAGTGAGAAAGGCATTGTGGGTGGGTGGGTGAGTGCTGGGCAGTGGTGGAGAGTGAGAAAGGCATGGTGGGTGGGTGGGTGAGTGCTGGGCAGTGGTGGAGTGTGAGAAAGGCATTGTGGGTGGGTGGGTGAGTTCTGGACAGTGGTGGAGTGTGAGAAAGGCATGGTGGGTGGGTGGGTGAGTGCTGGGCAGTGGTGGAGTGTGAGAAAGGCATGGTGGGTGGGTGGGTGAGTGCTGGGCAGTGGTGGAGTGTGAGA
Source organism: Babylonia areolata (assembly GCF_041734735.1). NCBI lineage: Eukaryota > Metazoa > Mollusca > Gastropoda > Neogastropoda > Buccinidae > Babylonia > Babylonia areolata. Next base: position 1,148,962 of record NC_134889.1, on the reverse strand, counting down.
AAGGCTTGGTGGGTGGGTGGGTGAGTGCTGGGCAGTGGTGGAGTGTGAGAAAGGCTTGGTGGGTGGGTGGGTGAGTGCTGGGCAGTGGTGGAGTGTGAGAAAGGCATGGTGGGTGGGTGGGTGAGTGCTGGGCAGTGGTGGAGTGTGAGAAAGGCTTGGTGGGTGGGTGGGTGAGTGCTGGGCAGTGGTGGAGTGTGAGAAAGGCATGGTGGGTGGGTGGGTGAGTTCTGGACAGTGGTGGATTTTGAGAAAGGCATGATGGGTGGTTGGGTGGGTTAGTGCTGGGCAGTGGTGGAGTGTGAGAAAGGCATGGTGGGTGGGTGAGTGCTGGGCAGTGGTGGAGTGTGAGAAAGGCTTGGTGGGTGGGTGAGTGCTGGGCAGTGGTGGAGTGTGAGAAAGGCTTGGTGGGTGGGTGAGTGCTGGGCAGTGGTGGAGTGTGAGAAAGGCGTGGTGGGTGGGTGAGTGCTGGGCAGTGGTGGAGTGTGAGAAAGGCTTGGTGGGTGGGTGAGTGCTGGGCAGTGGTGGAGTGTGAGAAAGGCGTGGTGGGTGGGTGAGTGCTGGGCAGTGGTGGAGTGTGAGAAAGGCTTGGTGGGTGGGTGAGTGCTGGGCAGTGGTGGAGTGTGAGAAAGGCTTGGTGGGTGGGTGAGTGCTGGGCAGTGGTGGAGTGTGAGAAAGGCATGGTGGGTGGGTGAGTGCTGGGCAGTGGTGGAGTGTGAGAAAGGCATGGTGGGTGGGTGAGTGCTGGGCAGTGGTGGAGTGTGAGAAAGGCTTGGTGGGTGGGTGAGTGCTGGGCAGTGGTGGAGTGTAAGGGGAAGTCACTGCAGAGCTGTGTCTCAACGTAAGGGAGGGATTCTGATTTTTATAAGTTAAGCATTTTGAAACTCTATTATTTAGAAAGGCGAGCTTCTAGTTCTAGTCATTATCTTCCTGCTTTCTGGGCTGAGGAATGGTGAAAAGAAAGCACTCCCTCTTTGATCCTGGCATTAGGACTGAAGTTCTGACACAGGATTGTCACTTTTGTTTAACTTTGTGTTCATTCAGTTTCAAGAAATGTTTAGAACATGCCAGGGTCCTGTCTGGTGATCATATGCTGTGAGTGTTCCATTTTCAAAGCGTCAGGGGTGTGTTTAGTTCCTGGGTTGTCAGAAACCTTGCTAATGTCCCGTGTCTTTTGAGAAATAGTTCCTGGGTTGTCAGAAGCCTTGCTGATTTCCTTTGTCTTGTGAGTGATTGTGTGTGTGTGTGTGTGTGTGTGTGTGTGTGTGATCAACATACTCCCACCAACATACAAAGAGACGAGGACGAGAGAAAGAGAGAGGGAGAGACATAGAAAGGGACAGGGGGTGGGGCGGGGGACAGCTCACAGTGCACCACCCCTTTTCACTGGCAGTCACTATCACTGTCACGCAATCAGGCACACTTCAGCACCACCCCACACCTTGGAACATCAAGGCAGTGAATTCCTCTTGCCTGGCAGATGACTTTTCTGCAGTGCTGAGTGAGACAGAAAGAGTGCCCGCGGGGTATGGACATACAGCATACATCAACACAGCAAAGCATCTGTATGTTCTAAGAACTGTGGCATACTAATTTTATGACATACGCTGTACATCAGTAGTGCAGTCAGGGGGTTATAAAGTGCGGTGTTATTTCTCTCCTCCAAATGCATTAAGTGTTTGTTTGAAGAACCCCAGCTTTTTGACAACAAAACCAAATATGCACTGTAGTTTAGGGCTATTCCTGTTTCAGGAGATAAGGACAATGTATATACACATGTTTTTTGGCTGCTGATATCCTGTTTCTGTTATTTTTCTTACACAGTGTTGTTTTCCAGCATTGTTTTGGTGATTATTTGATGTTTGAAATGAGTGTGTCTTGTCTGGCTCAGTTCCCTGGGCTGTCGTCCCTGCATCGCAGCCCGTTTTGTTTTCATAGTGGCCAGAGTCCAAAACATGTCAGCTATTTGTATTTGTATTTGTATTTCTTTTTATCACATCAGATTTCTCTGTGTGAAATTCGGGCTGCTCTCACCAGGGAGAGCGCGTCGCTACACTACAGCGCCACCCATTTTTTGGTATTTTTTCCTGTGTGTAGTTTTATTTGTCTTTCCTATTGAAGTGGATTTTTCTACAGAATTTTGCCAGGAACAACCCTTTTGTTGCCGTGGGTTCTTTTATGTGCGCTAAATGCATGCTGCACATGGGACCTCGGTTTATCGTCTCATCCGAATGACTAGTGTCCAGACCACCACTCCAGGTCTAGTGGAGGGGGAGAAAATATAGGCGGCTGAACCGTGATTCGAACCAGTGCATGCAGATTCTCTCGCTTCCAAGGTGGACGCATTACCTCTAGGCCATCACTCCACGAACAAACATGATCATATGCCCACAGCAAATTGTACATGTATATAAAACATAGCAGGAGCACTTCAAACCTGGAACTGACAGAGGTGATTGAGGTGATCCAAGGCTGTGCAGGCTTGTGGCGGCAGTGACTGTCAGAAGGGGGTCCTGGGGTTGAGGGTCCACTGCTGGCTGCTAACTCCCCTCCCTTCACCGCTGTGGTTCAGGCTGCTGCCCAACTCTCTTACCTAGCTGTGCTACACACTGGCTCTTTCCTTGCTGTTCTCTCAGGGGATAGACTACTTCATCTCCCTTCACCACTGTGGTTTAGACTGCTGCCCATCTCCCTTACCTAGCTGTGCTACACACTGGCTCTTTCCTTGCTGTTCTCTCAGGGGATAGACTACTTCATCTCCCTTCACCACTGTGGTTTAGACTGCTGCCCATCTCCCTTACCTAGCTGTGCTACACACTGGCTCTTTCCTTGCTGTTCTCTCAGGGGATAGACTACTTCATCTCCCTTCACCGCTGTGGTTTAGGCTGCTGCCAAACTCCCTTACCTAGCTGTGCTACACACTGGCTCTTTCCTTGCTGTTCTCTCAGGGGATAGACTACTTCAGCTCAGGGATGAAGTACTGACCATCAATTTTGTATGGACCTTGTGGGCTGGAACGATTGAGGTGCTGTGGGCAGGAAAGACTGAGGTGTTGAGTTGAGGGTTGGAGACCTGTGGGGAGGGTGTGATGAGTGTGGTGATTGTGGACACTTCCTGTCCCTGTGTGGTGTTTGTGGACATGTGTGGACACTTCATGTCCCTGTGTCAGTGTGTGTGGTCAGTGTGGACACTTTATGTCCCTGTGTCAGTGTGTGTGGTGATTGTGGACATGTGTGGACACTTCATGTCCCTGTGTCAGTGTGTGTGGTCAGTGTGGACATGTGGGGACACTTCATGTCCCTGTGTCAGTGTGTGTGGTCAGTGTGGACATGTGTGGACACTTCATGTCCCTGTGTCAGTGTGTGTGGACATGTGTGGTCGCTTCATGTCCCTGTGTCAGTGTGTGTGGTGATTGTGGACATGTGTGGACACTTCATGTCCCTGTGTCAGTGTGTGTGGTCAGTGTGGACATGTGTGGACACTTCATGTCCCTGTGTCAGTGTGTGTGGTGATTGTGGACATGTGTGGACACTTCATGTCCCTGTGTCAGTGTGTGTGGTGATTGTGGACATGTGTGGACGCTTCATGTCCCTGTGTCAGTGTGTGTGGTGATTGTGGACATGTGTGGACGCTTCATGTCCCTGTGTCAGTGTGTGTGGTGATTGTGGACATGTGTGGACGCTTCATGTCCCTGTGTCAGTGTGTGTGGTGATTGTGGACATGTGTGGACACTTCATGTCCCTGTGTCAGTGTGTGTGGTGATTGTGGACATGTATGGACACTTCATGTCCCTGTGTCAGTGTGTGTGGTGATTGTGGACATGTGTGGACACTTCATGTCCCTGTGTCAGTGTGTGTGGTGATTGTGGACATGTGTGGACACTTCATGTCCCTGTGTCAGTGTGTGTGGTGATTGTGGACATGTGTGGACACTTCATGTCCCTGTGTCAGTGTGTGTGGTGATTGTGGACATGTGTGGACACTTCATGTCCCTGTGTCAGTGTGTGTGGTGATTGTGGACATGTGTGGACACTTCATGTCCCTGTGTCAGTGTGTGTGGTCAGTGTGGACATGTGTGGACACTTCATGTCCCTGTGTCAGTGTGTGTGGTCAGTGTGGACATGTGTGGACACTTCATGTCCCTGTGTCAGTGTGTGTGGTGATTGTGGACATGTGTGGACACTTCATGTCCCTGTGTCAGTGTGTGTGGTGATTGTGGACATGTGTGGACACTTCATGTCCCTGTGTCAGTGTGTGTGGTGATTGTGGACATGTGTGGACACTTCATGTCCCTGTGTCAGTGTGTGTGGTCAGTGTGGACATGTGTGGACACTTCATGTCCCTGTGTCAGTGTGTGTGGTCAGTGTGGACATGTGTGGACACTTCATGTCCCTGTGTCAGTGTGTGTGGTGATTGTGGACATGTGTGGACACTTCATGTCCCTGTGTCAGTGTGTGTGGTGATTGTGGACATGTGTGGACACTTCATGTCCCTGTGTCAGTGTGTGTGGTGATTGTGGACATGTGTGGACGCTTCATGTCCCTGTGTCAGTGTGTGTGGTGATTGTGGACATGTGTGGACGCTTCATGTCCCTGTGTCAGTGTGTGTGGTGATTGTGGACATGTGTGGACGCTTCATGTCCCTGTGTCAGTGTGTGTGGTGATTGTGGACATGTGTGGACACTTCATGTCCCTGTGTCAGTGTGTGTGGTGATTGTGGACATGTATGGACACTTCATGTCCCTGTGTCAGTGTGTGTGGTGATTGTGGACATGTGTGGACACTTCATGTCCCTGTGTCAGTGTGTGTGGTGATTGTGGACATGTGTGGACACTTCATGTCCCTGTGTCAGTGTGTGTGGTCAGTGTGGACATGTGTGGACACTTCATGTCCCTGTGTCAGTGTGTGTGGTCAGTGTGGACATGTGTGGACACTTCATGTCCCTGTGTCAGTGTGTGTGGTGATTGTGGACATGTGTGGACACTTCATGTCCCTGTGTCAGTGTGTGTGGTGATTGTGGACATGTGTGGACACTTCATGTCCCTGTGTCAGTGTGTGTGGTGATTGTGGACATGTGTGGACACTTCATGTCCCTGTGTCAGTGTGTGTGGTGATTGTGGACATGTGTGGACACTTCATGTCCCTGTGTCAGTGTGTGTGGTGATTGTGGACATGTGTGGACACTTCATGTCCCTGTGTCAGTGTGTGTGGTCAGTGTGGACATGTGTGGACACTTCATGTCCCTGTGTCAGTGTGTGTGGTCAGTGTGGACATGTGTGGACACTTCATGTCCCTGTGTCAGTGTGTGTGGTGATTTTGGACATGTGTGGACACTTCATGTCCCTGTGTCAGTGTGTGTGGTGATTGTGGACATGTGTGGTCGCTTCATGTCCCTGTGTCAGTGTGTGTGGTCAGTGTGGACATGTATGGACACTTCATGTCCCTGTGTCAGTGTGTGTGGTCAGTGTGGACATGTATGGACGCTTCATGTCTCTGTGTCAGTGTGTGTGGTGATTGTGGACATGTGTGGACACTTCATGTCCCTGTGTCAGTGTGTGTGGTGATTGTGGACATGTGTGGACACTTCATGTCCCTGTGTCAGTGTGTGTGGTCAGTGTGGACATGTGTGGACACTTCATGTCCCTGTGTCAGTGTGTGTGGTGTTTGTGGACATGTGTGGACACTTCATGTCCCTGTGTCAGTGCGTGTGGTGATTGTGGACATGTATGGACGCTTCATGTCCCTGTGTCAGTGTGTGTGGTGATTGTGACTATATGATATCTATTCCAGGTGGGTGACAGTGACTATATGATATCTATTCTATTGGGCGACTATTATCCCATTTGGGTGACAATATATACGTGTATATCCCAGGAGTGTGACTGCCCAGGAAGACGACTGTATAATATGTTGTGCCAGCAGTGTCATCTACCCCCCCAACCCCCCACCTTTTCCCCTTCCCTCCCCATCCCTTCATCCCCCCCCCCCCCCTCACACCCCTTCTTATCTCCCTCCCTGCTCCGTCCAGTCCAAAGTCAAGCCTTTGAGGTCGCGCCGACACTGCCCCAAGTCCCTGCTCTCCTCCACCCCTCCACTCCTCCCCTTCACTCCTCACCCCTCTGTCTTGGTCGGTGGCTTTGTCACTTGCCGTAGTGATGACGTAAGCAGCTAGCCGGCAGGGCATGGTGACGTAGTGATGGCGTAACCAGCTGGCCAGCACGGCATGGTGACGTAGTGATGGCGTAACCAGTTAGCCGGCAGGGCATGGTGACGTAGTGATGGCGTAACCAGCTGGCCAGCACGGCATGGTGACGTAGTGATGGCGTAACCAGTTAGCCGGTACGGCATGGTGACGTAGTGATGGCGTAACCAGTTAGCCGGCACGGCATGGTGACGTAGTGATGGCGTAACCAGTTAGCCGGCACGGCATGGTGACGTAGTGATGGCGTAACCAGCTGGCCAGCACG
>NC_134889.1:1120000-1137500 GCF_041734735.1 Babylonia areolata | reverse complement strand
ACACACGCATGGCGACGACACGGTGAAAGGCATGGGGTGTCGGCGAGGATGAAAGTTTAATCAATTTCACTGTCGCGTCTTCCGCCCTCACCTTCCACGTTTTGATGCATTCCAAGCCCTGTCCTCAAATTCCCCCCACTCCCGACTTCTCACATGCTTCCACCGTTCCCCCTCCCTCTCTTTCTTCGTCCACCCCCCCAACCCTCACCCCTTCCGCTGACCCACAGAGATATCTATTTACATCACTGTACGTCAAGGGGCTGACCGTTCAACGTCCCTTGTCCTGATTCCACTAGTCCCCGTCCTCACACCCCGAGGGTGGGGAGCTGTGTGTGTGTGTGTGTGTGTGTGTAAAGGTGGAAGGGTTATGGAGGGGGTGGGGGGACGAGGGAGGCTGAGCTGGGTAGAGGGGAGGGTGGGTGGGTAACAGACAGACAGGAGTGTTGTTATTAACATATTGAGTTGAGTTATACAACCTGTGGGCTGTTGTTGAGTGTCGGTCTTGGTGATGTGATGTGTAGGGTTTGTTTTTGAAGGGGGGTTGGTGGTGCCTTGGATGTCCGTGTGTCTGTCCGAGTGTCAGGTCCATCAGGCGTTCCAGATTGGGAGTGATGGGTGTTTGTGTAGGGTTGATGGCCTGGCTCTTCGTCGGGCTCTCCAAGGGGGGAGTCTTGGTTGTCTGCTCAGAGGCGATGTCTTGGCTGTTCGTGTGCTGTGAGGTCAGTCTGTGAAGTCATTTGAAGGGACCAGTCCTGCTGTGAAGTCATTGAAGGGACCAGTCCTGATGCTGTTTTAACCAAAGGGCCTGCAGCTAAACACACTGAAATTTGGGGGTGTTTTAGGTGTTTGTTTTTAATGGGATGGCAAATTTTATACTCCGAATAAATGTTGAAGTTTGAGTATGGGCTTCTTATATGTCCGGTATTTGTGTGTGTGTGTGTGTGTTTGACTCTGTGTGTGTTTGTGTGTGTGTGCGCGCGCGCGCGCCAGTGATAGTGTGTGTGTGTTTGTGTGTAAAACATCCAGCTGTCGCATCGAGAAATAAGCACTGCCGCCATGGACACAGATAGGGAAGGTCATAAAACCACCTTCGGCGGCCTTTCACAAGGTGGTCAAGTCTTTTGTTTTGACCTCAGCACGCTCGAAGGAGGAAACACACACACACACACACACACACACACACACAGAGGCAGCTTCGAGGCCGCCATGATCAAGGAGACAAGGGAAGTCATAAACAGGCCTGGAACATGGTCAACTCCCCCCCCCCCCCCACCACCACAAACACACACACACACACATTTACTGCGTTGTCAGCACGCCACCTCCGGCCTAACAACATGGCAGCTGCGTGGCTTCAGCTGCGTGGCGATAGATTTTGTCCACCAATATTCGTCGGTGATCCGACTCCTCTGTTGAACCACGTCTTTTGCCGCCTTTGAGTCTGGAGACATGTTGAGTCTTTTGCCGCCTTTGAGTCTGGAGACATGTTGAGTCTTTTGCCGCATTACAGTCTGGAGACATGTTGAGTCTTTTGCCGCATTACAGTCTGGAGACATGTTGAGTCTTTAGCCGCATTACAGTCTGGAGACATGTGGAGTCTTTTGCCGCCTTTGAGTCAGGAGACCTTTGGAGTCTTTTGCCGCCTTACAGTCTGGAGACATGTGGAGTCTTTTGCCGCCTTACAGTCTAGAGACATGTGGAGTCTTTAGCCGCCTTACAGTCTGGAGACATGTGGAGTCTTTTGCCGCCTTACAGTCTGGAGACATGTGGAGTCTTTTGCCGCCTTACAGTCTGGAGACATGTGGAGTCTTTTGCCGCCTTTGAGTCAGGAGACATGTGGAGTCTTTTGCCGCCTTTGAGTCAGGAGACATGTGGAGTCTTTTGCCGCCTTTGAGTCAGGAGACATGTGGAGTCTTTTGCCACCTTTGAGTCAGGAGACCTTTGGAGTCTTTTGCCGCCTTACAGTCTGGAGACATGTGGAGTCTTTTGCCGCCTTAAAGTCAGGAGACGTGGAGTCTTTAGCCGCATTACAGTCTGGAGACATGTGGAGTCTTTTGCCGCATTACAGTCTGGAGACATGTGGAGCCTTTTGCCGCATTACGGTCTGGAGACATGTGGAGCCTTTTGCCGCATTACAGTCTGGAGACATGTGGAGTCTTTTGCCGCATTACAGTCTGGAGACATGTGGAGTCTTTAGCCGCATTACAGTCTGGAGACATGTGGAGTCTTTTGCCGCATTACAGTCTGGAGACATGTGGAGTCTTTTGCCGCATTACAGTCTGGAGACATGTTGAGTCTTTGCTGCCTTACAGTCTGGAGACATGTGGAGTCTTTTGCCGCATTACAGTCTGGAGACATGTGGAGTCTTTTGCCGCATTACAGTCTGGAGACATGTTGAGTCTTTTGCTGCATTACAGTCTGGAGACATGTGGAGTCTTTTGCCGCATTACAGTCTGGAGACATGTTGAGTCTTTTGCTGCATTACAGTCTGGAGACATGTGGAGTCTTTAGCCGCATTACGGTCTGGAGACATGTGGAGTCTTTTGCCGCATTACAGTCTGGAGACATGTTGAGTCTTTTGCCGCATTACAGTCTGGAGACATGTTGAGTCTTGCTGCATTACAGTCTGGAGACATGTGGAGTCTTTTGCCGCATTACAGTCTGGAGACATGTGGAGTCTTTTGCCGCATTACAGTCTGGAGACATGTGGAGTCTTTTGCCGCATTACAGTCTGGAGACATGTTGAGTCTTGCTGCATTACAGTCTGGAGACATGTGGAGTCTTTTGCCGCATTACAGTCTGGAGACATGTGGAGTCTTTAGCCGCCACCACCGCTTTTTCGGCCTCGACGGCGCTTCACGTTTATGGTATGCACTGTGTGTGTGTCGGAGGACATGAAAGGGAATGGTGGGTGGCGGCGTGTAGGTAGGTAGGTAAAGTATTGAAGGGTAAACAGGGCCGGGCCCCAAATCTGGGTGTATTGTACCTGTACGGGCAGGCAGGCAGGCAGGCAGTCAGGCAGGTCAACGCTGCTAGCACAAGTCAGGCACGCCGGATCCTCCTGGTGAGACACACACACACACACACACACCTGCCCACACCGACACACGCCCCTCCCCCTTGCACACACACACGCGTGTGTGGACGTGTCCAGCGTTGTGCGGTTCACCGCCTGCTCTGGCAGCACCGCTAATCTTTCGACTTCAGTTTGTGTCGTCAAGTTTTTCGTTCGTTTCTGGACTCTTTCTCACCCTCTGCCCCATTCTTTTTTTCCTTCCTCGCTGTGTGTTAGGTTTGATTTGGTGAGGTAACGTCAAACTTCTTCCACGATTGAGTTCCTGCTGTGTGTACTGTTGTAGACGCATGTCTTCAATAGTTTGTACCATGGACTTATAAATGCTCTATAATTATATGTCCGTGGTTTGAACTGTTGGTGTGTTGTGGTTTACGATACCGCCCGATTTAGTCTGCGCCTTTCGTGAGTGGGTGGAATAGAAGCAGGGATTTTCGGGGCGTGGAAGGATTTCCGCCTGGATTTTGAGAAAGGATTAAGTATTTCGTCGCCTCAGCTGTTCGTGTGCACTGCGGGAGTTTTCCTCCGTGCTGTAATGTTATTTGGACACTTGAAAACTGTCGGCAAAAGACTGGGAGCTGCATTGCGGACATTTCGTGGGAGGAAAGGGTTGTGGATTTGGAGACAAAGGTGGATTTTCTGAGGTTGGAGTTATCGCTGGATTAGCATCATTGACGTTGGATTGGATTTCCTTCTCTTTCTCACACTGTGGATTATTTGATGTGAGTACTTTACTGTTCGTAGTGATGAGCTTTGTCTTTGTCACTGCTAGAGAGAGAGAGAGAGGGAGAGATGAGTGCTGCTCGTTTCGACTCTCTCTCTCTCTCTCTCTGTCTCTGTCTGTCTGTCTGTCTGTCTCTCTCTCTCTCTGTCTCTCTGTGTGTGTGAAAAGTCTTTCTGATTTTATGTTGTTGTTGTATTTTAATTTAAATATGCTTTGTATACAAACTGAGAGAGAGAGAGAGATGAAACGAATTTTATTTCAAGAGTGGCATAAGCATTACTACTTTTTTACATCCAGCCTTTTTGGCAAAAACGAAAACAACCAAAAAATCAATAATCAAGCAGAAACACAAAAAAATATGAACCCCCCCCCACACACACACACACATGAAAATAGTCATATACAGGTCATATTCCATACAGAGAGGGAGAGAGAGAGAGGTGTGGGGGTGGAGATAATGTGTGTATGTTTGCATGACAGTGACATTTAAAGTGTGTTTGTGTGTGGTGAGGGGACACGTACGATCATGTTTCGTTCTCCATTTCTTTTCTCTGTACTAAGTGCATGCATTTGATCAACATCAGAATTATATGGCATGGCGCTTGGCGCTAAATGGAATGGATTTGGTGAAAAGATGAAAATTTTATATCAGAAAACAATAATTTTCACAAGCGTTTTTTTTTTTTTTCTTCTTCCTTTTTTCCCCTTCAGATTTCTGGGATTTTGCACCCGTTGTGCAGTGTGTTGGGATAATGGACTGATTAATTTTGGATTAAAAAAAGAAAAGGAGTTTGGTTGAATGTAGATTAGCAGTGATTAGGATCTCGGTGAGAGGTCAGAGGTCCCATATCGTTTTACGGCCATCGGGGCAGTGACGTCACTTCCACTGTCTTGTGCACGACATTGGAAGGCAGGGGCGGTCCATTCCTTCCACTGTTTTAACCTTTAACCTTCCCCAACCACTCTGGTTCCCAGTCACACGTGGCTGGTGTCAGGAAAATGGGAGTTAAGTGCCTTCCTCAAGGACACAACACCATGCCAAAACGGGGCCTTGAACCTTGGTCATTGGTGAACACTGGGTTAAGTCAAACGTCTAAACAACACCATGCCAAAACGGGGCCTTGAACCTTGGTCATTGGTGAACACTGGGTTAAGTCAAACGTCTAAACAACACCATGCCAAAACGGGGCCTTGAACCTTGATCATTAGTGAACACTGGGTTAAGTCAAACGTCTAAACAACACCATGCCAAAACGGGGCGTTGAACCTTGATCATTGGTGAACACTGGGTTAAGTCAAACGTCTAAACAACACCATGCCAAAACGGGGCCTTGAACCTTGATCATTAGTGAACACTGGGTTAAGTCAAACGTCTAAACAACACCATGCCAAAACGGGGCCTTGAACCTTGATCATTGGTGAACACTGGGTTAAGTCAAACGTCTAAACAACACCATGCCAAAACGGGGCCTTGAACCTTGATCATTAGTGAACACTGGGTTAAGTCAAACGTCTAAACAACACCATGCCAAAACGGGGCCTTGAACCTTGATCATTGGTGAACACTGGGTTAAGTCAAACGTCTAAACAACACCATGCCAAAACGGGGCCTTGAACCTTGGTCATTGGTGAACACTGGGTTAAGTCAAACGTCTAAACAACACCATGCCAAAACGGGGCCTTGAACCTTGATCATTGGTGAACACTGGGTTAAGTCAAACGTCAAAACAACACCATGCCAAAACGGGGCCTTGAACCTTGGTCATTGGTGAACACTGGGTTAAGTCAAACGTCAAAACAACACCATGCCAAAACGGGGCCTTGAACCTTGATCATTGGTGAACACTGGGTTAAGTCAAACGTCAAAACAACACCATGCCAAAACGGGGCCTTGAACCTTGGTCATTGGTGAACACTGGGTTAAGTCAAACGTCAAAACAACACCATGCCAAAACGGGCCTTGAACCTTGGTCATTGGTGAACACTGGGTTAAGTCAAACGTCTAAACAACACCATGCCAAAACGGGGCCTTGAACCTTGGTCATTGGTGAACACTGGGTTAAGTCAAACGTCTAAACAACACCATGCCAAAACGGGGCCTTGAACCTTGGTCATTGGTGAACACTGGGTTAAGTCAAACGTCTAAACAACACCATGCCAAAACGGGGCCTTGAACCTTGATCATTGGTGAACACTGGGTTAAGTCAAACGTCTAAACAACACCATGCCAAAACGGGGCCTTGAACCTTGATCATTGGTGAACACTGGGTTAAGTCAAACGTCTAAACAACACCATGCCAAAACGGGGCCTTGAACCTTGGTCATTGGTGAACACTGGGTTAAGTCAAACGTCTAAACAACACCATGCCAAAACGGGGCCTTGAACCTTGGTCATTGGTGAACACTGGGTTAAGTCAAACGTCTAAACAACACCATGCCAAAACGGGGCCTTGAACCTTGGTCATTGGTGAACACTGGGTTAAGTCAAACGTCTAAACAACACCATGCCAAAACGGGGCCTTGAACCTTGATCATTGGTGAACACTGGGTTAAGTCAAACGTCTAAACAACACCATGCCAAAACGGGGCCTTGAACCTTGGTCATTGGTGAACACTGGGTTAAGTCAAACGTCTAAACAACACCATGCCAAAACGGGGCCTTGAACCTTGGTCATTGGTGAACACTGGGTTAAGTCAAACGTCTAAACAACACCATGCCAAAACGGGGCCTTGAACCTTGATCATTGGTGAACACTGGGTTAAGTCAAACGTCTAAACAACACCATGCCAAAACGGGGCCTTGAACCTTGATCATTGGTGAACACTGGGTTAAGTCAAACGTCTAAACAACACCATGCCAAAACGGGGCCTTGAACCTTGGTCATTGGTGAACACTGGGTTAAGTCAAACGTCTAAACAACACCATGCCAAAACGGGGCGTTGAACCTTGGTCATTGGTGAACACTGGGTTAAGTCAAACGTCTAAACAACACCATGCCAAAACGGGGCCTTGAACCTTGGTCATTGGTGAACACTGGGTTAAGTCAAACGTCTAAACAACACCATGCCAAAACGGGGCCTTGAACCTTGGTCATTGGTGAACACTGGGTTAAGTCAAACGTCAAAACAACACCATGCCAAAACGGGGCCTTGAACCTTGGTCATTGGTGAACACTGGGTTAAGTCAAACGTCTAAACAACACCATGCCAAAACGGGGCCTTGAACCTTGGTCATTGGTGAACACTGGGTTAAGTCAAACGTCTAAACAACACCATGCCAAAACGGGGCCTTGAACCTTGGTCATTGGTGAACACTGGGTTAAGTCAAACGTCTAAACAACACCATGCCAAAACGGGGCCTTGAACCTTGATCATTGGTGAACACTGGGTTAAGTCAAACGTCTAAACAACACCATGCCAAAACGGGGCCTTGAACCTTGGTCATTGGTGAACACTGGGTTAAGTCAAACGTCTAAACAACACCATGCCAAAACGGGGCCTTGAACCTTGGTCATTGGTGAACACTGGGTTAAGTCAAACGTCTAAACAACACCATGCCAAAACGGGGCCTTGAACCTTGATCATTGGTGAACACTGGGTTAAGTCAAACGTCTAAACAACACCATGCCAAAACGGGGCCTTGAACCTTGATCATTGGTGAACACTGGGTTAAGTCAAACGTCTAAACAACACCATGCCAAAACGGGGCCTTGAACCTTGGTCATTGGTGAACACTGGGTTAAGTCAAACGTCTAAACAACACCATGCCAAAACGGGGCCTTGAACCTTGGTCATTGGTGAACACTGGGTTAAGTCAAACGTCTAAACAACACCATGCCAAAACGGGGCGTTGAACCTTGATCATTGGTGAACACTGGGTTAAGTCAAACGTCTGAACAACACCATGCCAAAACGGGGCGTTGAACCTTGGTCATTGGTGAACACTGGGTTAAGTCAAACGTCTAAACAACACCATGCCAAAACGGGGCCTTGAACCTTGATCATTAGTGAACACTGGGTTAAGTCAAACGTCTAAACAACACCATGCCAAGACGGGGCCTTGAACCTTGGTCATTGGTGAACACTGGGTTAAGTCAAACGTCTAAACAACACCATGCCAAAACGGGGCCTTGAACCTTGGTCATTGGTGAACACTGGGTTAAGTCAAACGTCTAAACAACACCATGCCAAAACGGGGCGTTGAACCTTGGTCATTGGTGAACACTGGGTTAAGTCAAACGTCTAAACAACACCATGCCAAAACGGGGCCTTGAATCTTGGACAAAGATGGAGGTGGGGTCACACGTCGGAGGACGTTTTGCTGAAACAGAACAGGGGAGGAGAGTCCTTGGACTACCTTCAGCAGGTCCGGAACTGCCTTCAGGTGTTCCAAACGACCCATGTTCCAGTTGGTCCGAATTGTTAATCATGTGGTCCAAACTGCCTTCAGGCGTTCCAAACGACCCATGTTCCAGTTGGTCCGAAGTGTTAATCATGTGGTCCAAACTGCCTTCAGGCGTTCCAAACGACCCACGTTCCAACTGGTCCAAACTGTTAATCATGTGGTCCAAACTGCCTTCAGGCGTTCCAAACGACCCACGTTCCAACTGGTCCAAACTGTTAATCATGAGGCCCAAACTGCCTTCAGGCGTTCCAAACGACCCACGTTCCAACTGGTCCAAACTGTTAATCATGAGGCCCAAACTGCCTTCAGGCGTTCCAAACGACCCACGTTCCAACTGGTCCAAACTGTTAATCATGTGGTCCAAACTGCCTTCAGGCGTTCCAAACGACCCATGTTCCAGTTGGTCCGAAGTGTTAATCATGTGGCCCAAACTGCCTTCAGGCGTTCCAAACGACCCACGTTCCAACTGGTCCAAACTGTTAATCATGAGGTCCAAACTGCCTTCAGGCGTTCTGTACAACCCACGTCCAACTGGTCCAAACTGTTAATCATGAGGTCCAAACTGCCTTCAGGCGTTCTGTACAACCCACGTCCAACTGGTCCAAACTGTTAATCATGAGGCCCAAACTGCCTTCAGGTATTCCAAACAAACTTTCTGAAGTCACATGTACTTTATTGTCTCATTTGAGAGGGTGCCATATATCTGGTCCAGGCTGTCTTCACGTGGTCCTGGTTGCCTCCCAGTGCTCCAAACAGTCATCAGGTGTGTCCACTGTTCCAATCTGTTCAGATGGTCAGACTGGGGGAAAGACAAGACATATGGCTGGCTGTGTTATGTCAGTAATACAATACAATACAAAACAATAGGGCACAACACAACACAGCACAGCACAGCACAACACAGCACAACACAACACAACACAACACAACACAACACAACACAGCACAGCACAGCGCAGAACAGCACATCACAGCACAACACAGCACAAAACAACACATCACAGCACAGCATAGCGCAGAACAGCACAACACAACACATCGTGCTGTCCCCCTAACAGCAAGGATGAAGGGTCCAGCTGTACACTGCCTGCTGACTGCAGCCCTGTGGTGGAGTGATGGAAGATGGAAATGGGAGACAGGGACAGCCCAAACAGAAGAGAGCTGAGAGCGTCAGGTTCCAAACCAGCTCTGTGGTGGCGTGATGGAAGATGGAAATGGGAGACAGGGACAGCCCAAACAGAAGAGAGCTGAGAGCGTCAGGTTCCAAACCAGCTCTGTGGTGGCGTGATGGAAGATGGAAATGGGAGACAGGGACAGCCCAAACAAGAGAGCTGAGAGCGTCAGGTTCCAAACCAGCCCTGTGGTGGCGTGATGGAAGATGGAAATGGGAGACAGGGACAGCCCAGACAGAAGAGAGCTGAGAGCGTCAGGTTCCAAACCAGCTCTGTGGTGGCGTGATGGAAGATGGAAATGGGAGACAGGGACAGCCCAAACAAGAGAGCTGAGAGCGTCAGGTTCCAAACCAGCTCTGTGGTGGCGTGATGGAAGATGGAAATGGGAGACAGGGACAGCCCAGACAGAAGAGAGCTGAGAGCGTCGGGTTCCAGACCAGCTCTGTCAGCGCTCACAGTACCAGAACGGTGCCACCAGTGTCGAATTAATCCCTGCACTTGTGGAACGGCATGCGGAGTAACTGGACCGATCAGTCCTTCAGCCGTCGTTCCATTGTCGTTCTCCTGTTGGTCTTTCTGTGTCTGTCTGTCTCAGTGTCTGTCTCTTTCTGTCTCTGTGTCTCTCTCTTTCTCATTTTCTGTCCCGTCTCTGTCTCGGTCTCAGATTCTCCTATCTCTGTCTCCCCCCTCTCTCTCCCTCTCTAACCATCACTCTCTGTCTCTGTGTGCCTGTCTGTCTCGGTCTCTTTCTTTGTCTCTGTATCTGTCTCTCTCTCTCCAACAAAGTGAACATTAGTACTTTTTATCAGTCCCTCTCTCTGTCTCTCTCATTGTGTCTCTGTCTCTGTGTGTGTGTGACTCAGCCAGTGCTGACAGCTCCAGAACCAGCAGTGTGAAGCAGTCCCTGGACATAGTGAAGTGACAGTCATGTCAGTCTTCCTCTCACACACTTATCCCAGCCATCTCCACGTGTACCTCTCTGCACCTCCGGGCTGGGTGGGAAAGAAAGGCATTCTTGTTCTTGTGCTTTTCTCAATACCACTTTCACTCCTTCCTTGGGTGTTGGTTCGTCATGTTCAAGATAATTATTACAGAGTTAGGCCCGCGCCCCTCTCGCCCAAATTACGCACACCCAGAACAGTTCAACTGTAATTCTTTCGGTGCGCGCCCTTCTCTTATGGTAAATGTCGTTTAAATCTTGGAATAAAGAGTTTATAACCTCACTCTGTTAGGGTAGGTGTCGTTTAAATCTTGGAATGAAGAGTTTATAACCTCACTCTGTTAGGGTAGGTGTCGTTTAAATCTTGGAATGAAGAGTTTATAACCTCACTCTGTTAGGGTAGGTGTCGTTTAAATCTTGGAATGAAGAGTTTATAACCCCACTCTGTTAGGGTAGGTGTCGTTTAAATCTTGGAATGAAGAGTTAATAACCACACTGTTAGGGTAGGTGTCGTTTAAATCTTGGAATGAAGAGTTAATAACCCCACTCTGTTAGGGTAGGTGTCGTTTAAATCTTGGAATGAAGAGTTAATAACCCCACTCTGTTTGGGTAGGTGTTGTTTAAATCTTGGAAATTAAGAGTTAATAACCCCACTCTGTTAGGGTAGGTGTCGTTTAAATCTTGGAATGAAGAGTTAATAACCCCACTCTGTTTGGGTAGGTGTTGTTTAAATCTTGGAATGAAGAGTTAATAACCCCACTCTGTTAGGGTAGGTGTCGTTTAAATCTTGGAATGAAGAGTTAATAACCCCACTCTGTTTGGGTAGGTGTCGTTTAAATCTTGGAAATTAAAGAGTTAATAAACCCACTCTGTTTGGGTAGGTGTCGTTTAAATCTTGGATTGAAGAGTGAATAACCCCACTCTGTTTGGGTAGGTGTCGTTTAAATCTTGGAATGAAGAGTTAATAAACTCACTCTGTTAGGGTAGGTGTCGTTTAAATCTTGGAATGAAGAGTTAATAACCCCACTCTGTTAGGGTAGGTGTCGTTTAAATCTTGGAACACCAACATGTCTCACACGACAGAGGGTGGACTGCTATTTAGTGTATACTATAAGTTCATGAGCGCAACCACACCCCGAGTTATATCGTGGGACGTCAGTAAAATGGGTTGGCCAGTGCCTTCATATGTACTGTATTCATTGTATTGTGTTGTCTGTAGTGTAGTGTATTGTGTGTGTTGCATTGTGTCTCGTTTTATTGTATTTTATTGTGTCGTGTTGTTTTACTCTTTTTTACAACAGCATTTCTTTGTGTGAACTACGGGCTGTTCTATTCTAGGGAGAGAGCGTTGCCACAATGCAGCGCTGCCCATGTGTTTTTGTGGGGTTATTTATTTATGTATCATTTTTAGGTGGGGTGGGGTGGGTTGGCATCTACAAATGTATTTGTTTTACTGTCAAATTTTAGCTTCAGAATTTTGCCAAGGACAACCCTTTCGTTGCTGTGGGCTTTTGTACGTGGGTTAAGAGCGTGCCGCTAACGTGACCTCCGTTTAACGGCTCACCCGAAAGACTAACACCCAGACCACTTCTCCAGGACTAGTGGCAGTGGAAGGGAAAGTAAGAAGAAAAAAAATCCCGGTACGTTTAGTACGGGACTGGAACCCGCTGCTCTGGCTTCCAAGTCAGGAGCATTACTACAGGACCACTGGGTCACCAGCTCCCTCCTCACAGCCTGTCGGGAGGGGGGGGGGGTGATTGAAGGGGTAGGAGATCGGTATTATGAGGGGTGGATGTATGGGGTGGTGGTGGTGGCGCGCCCTCACAATTATATGAGACGTCAGTCAGTATGACGGACCTGAGTACGAGATTCCTCCCGCCCACCCCAGCCCAGCCCAGCCCTGACTTGTGAAGTGTATTGTATGAGTGGTGTACTCTTGCACAGGTGTGTCGAGCAGCTAGGTGTGTGGGTGCTCCGTACAGACAGCTGGTCTGTTGACTGGCCCCTTGACTTCCAGCGGCTGTGGACCACTTGCTACACCTTGGTCCAGTCAGCCTGGAGTGGTGCGCTGCTGCTGGGATTGATTGGGGGGGAGAGGGGGGGGGGGCTGTGTACTTCCAGGGTTGTCTGCCAACACTGGCTGCCCGATTTGGGGAGGAGGTTGGTGGTAGGGTCAGTGGAGTTTAGCTTCTGAGTTTTGGGTACACTGTAACATTGTGTTTTGTTATTACCAGATTCTGTATCCGCTCTGTTTCTGATTGTCTTGAATATATTTTTTATGCGGAATATTGTAAATGTGTTGATTGATGCTTTAAATAAGGTAGAAGAGGAATGGCTGGATACAGGTCCTTCTCTTCCTCCGCCACCCTTCACCTCCACCACCCCTTCTCCTCTTCTCCTCCGCCACCCCTTCTCCTCCACCACCACTTCTCCTCCGCCACCCCTTCTCCTCCGCCACCCCTTCTCCTCCACCACCACTTCTCCTCCGCCACCCCTTCTCCTCCGCCACCCCTTCTCCTCCACCACCCCTTCTCCTCCCCTCCGCCACCCCTTCTCCTCCGCCACCCCTTCTCCTCCACCACCCCTTCTCCTCTTCTCCTCCGCCACCCCTTCTCCTCCACCACCACTTCTCCTCCACCACCCCTTCTCCTCTTCTCCTCCGCCACCCCTTCTCCTCCACCACCACTTCTCCTCCGCCACCCCTTCTCCTCCGCCACCCCTTCTCCTCCACCACCCCTTCTCTTCCACCACCCCTTCTCCTCCACCACCCCTTCTCTTCTCCTCCGCCACCCCTTCTCCTCCACCACCCCTTCTTCTCTTCTCCTCCGCCACCCCTTCTCCTCCGCCACCCCTTCTCCTCCACCACCCCTTCTCCTCTTCTCCTCCGCCACCCTTCTCCTCCACCACCCCTTCTCCTCTTCTCCTCCGCCACCCCTTCTCCTCCACCACCCCTTCTCTTCCACCACCCCTTCTCTTCTCCTCCGCCACCCCTTCTCCTCCACCACCCCTTCTCTTCTCCTCCGCCACCCCTTCTCCTCCACCACCTCTTCTCCTCCGCCACCCCTTCTCCTCCGCCACCCCTTCTCCTCCACCACCCCTTCTCCTTTTCTCCTCCGCCACCCCTTCTCCTCCACCACCTCTTCTCCTCCGCCACCCCTTCTCCTCCGCCACCCCTTCTCCTCCACCACCCCTTCTCCTCCGCCACCCCTTCTCCTCTTCTCCTCCGCTGCCACCCCTTCTCCTCCGCCACCCCTTCTCCTTCGCCTCTAAGAAAGGGTGACGGACATGTAAAAAAAAAAAATGTGGCAGTGTAAGGGATGAAGAATAGCCTTTGTGTAAGAAATGTGTGTTCTTCATTTTCTGACAGAATGCACTTTGCTGTTGATATATTTGGTGCCTGGTTTCGTTCAGCGAGCTGTGAAAGACCAGTCTCTTTATGTTGGCACATTGCCGCTTTACGCTTCCTAATGTATGTGTACTTCCATGTGTAATGTTGCTCTTGTATTCATGTATTCTGTTATATGAAGAGAGAGAAAGAGAGAGAGAGAGAGAGAGAGAAAACAACAACAATTGAAGGTTCAGTAGTTTTTTTAACGGCTGTGTTATGGTCAAGTGGACAGTTTCCTTGAAGGGGGGGGGGGGGGGGGGGTGTACTAGTCAGGGCCGTCTGTCGGGATGGGTGTTGGAAGGGCCGGTCATTCATTGTGTGTGTGTGTGTGTGTGTGTGTGTGTGTGTTTATCGTGGCTTTTGTCACTGAAGACTGTGGTTAGGTGTCCTACAATTAAGTTCTCGGCCTGATCGGTTAATGCTGGAGGGTGCCACCTAGTGGCTGTCTGTCATGCTGTGTTGGTGTTTCAGAGGGTTGTGGTTAGGGTTGCCAGCTGTGCGTATGTCCGAGAAAGATTTCTTGGCTTACCCCCTTGCTTAGTTGATTCCTCGAAGGTGGTGGTGTAGCCAGTGGTATTGCTGGAAGTTGGGAACAGTTGTTTGTGTAGCGATGTGTGAGGGTTCAGTCTTGGGGATGTTCTGCGTTGGCGTGGACATCAATGACCTGAACGGGCTCCAGGACACGTATGTAGCGCCGCGGGCATTGGGCGGTCCGGCGGCCAGAGGTAAGGCAGTTCCGGTGGGACATCGGGGGGATGGGGGGAGGTGTTGCGGCCGACTTGCGTTGTTGTGTGCTTTCATGTCCAAAGACCTTTTGCAGAACTCTCTGTATATATATATATATATATATATATATATATATATATATATGTGTGTGTGTGTGTGTGTGTGTGTGTTGACATGGCTACGTGAGAGGAGTCGGCACGGTCCTGGCACTGCAGCGTGTGGCTGTGCTTCTTCTGCAGTACATCACTTGCCAAGTAACAAGCGACCAACAACAACAACAACACGATGTAAAATACAAGGAAACCACTGACGTTCAGTTTTCGTGGAGTGGTGGCCCAGTGGTAATACACCAGACAAAGAAGCCAGCGTTCACGGATTCGAGTCCCATCTATACGGACTGGGGCTTTTACTCCCTTCCACCTCCGCCCCCCCCCCTCCCCCTTTACTTGTCCGTGAATGGTGGTCTGGCTGCTAGTCAGTCAGATGAGACGATAAACCAAAGTCCCTTGTGCGGCTTGCTCTCAGCGCGCGTAAAAAAGAACCCACGGCAAGAAAAAGGATTGTCCCTGGTAAAAAGGTTTAGAAAATTCCGCTTTGAGTTTGGTTGCTAAAAAGGAAAAAAATAAAGACAGGAAAACAACGGTGGTGCTACGCACTTTCCCCGTGGAGATCAGCCCGAATTTGGGGAAAAATGTTGTGACAAAATATAATACAACACAGTACAATACATTACAGTACAATGCATGGCATGAGATGACATGACATGACAAAAGACAATAAAAGATAAGGTAACGCAGTCCAATCCAGTCCAATTTAACACAACACAGTTCCCAACAGTCAGACTTGGTCATCGCCAAAGAGTGTGTGGGACTGTGTTTACACTTTACATTGAAATGGTAGTACACTGACTCACGTTTGAAGGACGTGGACACTGCAGCACGGTGGAGGTGGTGGTGGTGGTGGTGGTGTGTGTGGAGAGGGGGGTGGGGTAATGGGTTGGCTGTCGCTGGCTCACAGAACTGGAGGGAAGGGGCACGCAAGAAACACGTGTTCCGTTCTCTGACGAGTTCAGCACCCCTCCCCTGCCCCTCCATACCTCCCTCACAGCCCCCACCCCCTCCCTCTCTGCTTAACTCACGGTCACCGCATACCAACCGTGACCCCCCATTCCCCCCCCCCCCCCCAACAACCCCCATTCTCTCCCACCCCCGATCGTCCCCCCAATAGGTACAGTGCTACCTGTCGTGTGATCAATGCGCTCAGAGCCACATGCTTGGCTCCCCCACAACACCTCTCTCTCTCTCTCTCTCTCGATCCCCCTCTCTCTTTGTCCCTCTCTCTCTCTGCCCCCCCCCCCCCCTCTCTCTGGCACCCATTCTGCCTTTTCTCCCACCTCTCTCTGTCTCTTCTCCCTACCCCTTCTTTCTCAGTCCCCCTCACCTTCCCCCTCTCTCTTTGTCCCTCTCTCTCTCTGCTCCCCCTCTCTCTCTCTGGCACCCACTCTGCCTTCCCCCCCTCTCTCTCTGTCTCACTGTCTCTCTCTGTCTCTTCTCCCTCCCCCTTCTTTCTCTCTCCCCCTCACCTTCCCCCTCTCTCTTTGTCCCTCTCTCTCTCTCTGCTCCCCCTCTCTCTCTCTGGCACCCACTCTGCCTTCCCCCCTCTCTCTCTGTCACACTGTCTCTCTCTGTCTCTTCTCCCTCCCCCTTCTTTCTCTCTCCCCCTCACCTTCCCCCTCTCTCTGTCACAGTGTCTCTCTCTGTCTCTTCTCCCTACCCCCTCTCTCCTCCTCACCTCCCCCTTCTCTCTGTCACACTGTCTCTCTCTGTCTCTTCTCCCTACCCCCTCTCTCCTCCTCACCTCCCCCTTCTCTCTGTCACACTGTCTCTCTCTGTCTCTTCTCCCTACCCCCTCTCTCCTCCTCACCTCCCCCTTCTCTCTGTCTCACTGTCTCTCTCTGTCTCATCTCTGTGTCAGTATTTCGTATCTATCTCAGTATCTGTCTCTGTCTGTATCTCCCAGTCTTCGGCCTCTCCTCCCCATTTCTCTGTCTTTATCTGTCTCTCTGTCTGTCTGTCTGTCTCTGTCTCTCTCCCTCCAGAGTAACATAATCCTGGCCTCCTTTTTATATTTGTACAGCGCGGCAGTTAGCACCGTACCGTTGACTTTGCTATGATTAACTCCCCTCACGAACCCCGCTCACACACACACACACACACACACACACACACACACACACACACACACACACACTCACACTATACACGCCCATCATCCATATCACATGAAAATGCTCAAAGGAAATGTCATATCAGAATACTTAAAATTATATAAAAACCTTATCACAGTGATTAAAATGAAGTTTACATGAGTGTCTGGGAGTGGGCAGAGCGAGAAAGAGAGAGAGAAGGAGAGAGAAAGAGAGAGAGAGAGTGTGTATGCATGCGTGTGTATATATATTTGCGCGCATTCGTGTACATGTGTAAGTGTGTGTGTTTGTTTGTTTGTGTGTGTGTGTGTGTGTGAGAGAGAGAGAGAGAGAGAGAGAGGTGAGAGTGAAGTTGGGGCCAGGACCAGGCATGGGACGATTCCTCCTTGCCAGGAGGTCTGTTCACAAAACACCCTGTTGTTTCCCATCAGAGCCGTTGTTTCCCATCAGAGCTGTTGTTTCCCATCAGAGCCGTTGTTTCCCCATCAGAGCCCCATCAGAGCCGTTGTTTCCCCATCAGAGCCCCATCAGAGCTGTTGTTTCCCATCAGAGCCGTTGTTTCCCATCAGAGCTGTTGTTTCCCATCAGAGCCGTTGTTTCCCATCAGAGCCGTTGTTTCCCATCAGAGCCGTTGTTTCCCATCAGAGCCGTTGTTTCCCCATCAGAGCTGTTGTTTCCCATCAGAGCTGTTGTTTCCCATCAGAGCCGTTGTTTCCCATCAGAGCTGTTGTTTCCCATCAGAGCCGTTGTTTCCCATCAGAGCCGTTGTTTCCCATCAGAGCTGTTGTTTCCCATCAGAGCCGTTGTTTCCCATCAGAGCCGTTGTTTCCCATCAGAGCCGTTGTTTCCCATCAGAGCTGTTGTTT
>NC_134889.1:1105000-1115000 GCF_041734735.1 Babylonia areolata | reverse complement strand
AAGCGGCAATGCCTTCCTTTAAAGGTACTTCGTTTCGTTTCCCGGCTCGGTTCAAGTTTTTAATTTTTTGTTAACAGTATTCGTCTGCTCAATGTCGAGCTGTAGAGCAACAACAGCAACAATTATGTTTTTCTGAGTTAGAAACTGCAGTCGCGATTTTTTTGCAGAATTGGAGAAATGTACAAAAACTCATGACCGATTTTACGTAAAATGAACGAGTCAGTGCTGGACTGGCTGCCACATCGATGGGTCATGTCAGCATTGTATGTGTCAATGACCGACACGTAAACTTGCTGATCAAACCACAAGCCGCTCATGATAGAGTGTACATTCATCATCACACAGACGTCGGAATTGCTCGAAGTCGTAGAAAAGAGATAATTAGAATCGTCACGATTGATTGAAATATTTCCCCCAATATAAGATTGCTCGACGTACCACTACTGCTGACTTTGATCCCCGTTTCACAAATGGATGAATGCAGGCAGTCAGGATGGTATTGATGGTATTGTGTTTGATTTGAAATGTGCCTCTGTCTTCGGCGACAGTCTCAGTGCAGTTCTGACAGACTTATCCCCCTCAAAATGGTCTCTGTTGTCTGTACTTTTATTTCGCTGAGGCGACAGTTCATCCCAGATAGATGTCAGTAACTCTCTTAGTCAAACAGTACTTTATGGTAGTGTTTGAACACTGAACCTTTTTACTGTCGGGTGTTGGGGTATGTCAACGAATTGACGGTAGTGTATGAGATGTGTGACGTCGTTTGGACAGTGGCTAAGTTGGACAGTGGAAAGGGCCACTAGTACTGAACTATACGGGGATGAAAGGCAGCTGTGCCGGACTACCTGCTAGCTGTGGAACACTTACTGGCTGACAGTCAATGACTTCCACCCGTGGCAACCTGGAGACGATGTGCCAAGTTGTCAATGAGAGAGCGAGAGTGGCGGCTGTAGCCTCTTGAGGTTCTTTGTGGCCTTGTTTACGGCAGGTGTTGATGGTAGATAAAGCAGAGGCCGTCAGTGGCTTAGGGGGGCTTCACACACACGACACGGGGTAAGGGGGAAGGGGGGGGGGGGAGAGAGAGAGAAAGGTGAAGAAGACATGAAAGCCAATAACTGTCGACAGCGGCGTGGCAGTAGCTTGGAAAAAGTGTATGTCAATAGTCCACACGCCAAAGTCGTCCCGCTTGTTGGCAAGAAGCGCCTTTGAACTGGGGGTGAATAGAGCCCAGACATCGATCTGACTGGCGGAGAAATCAATCTATCGGCACGGGCTGTCTATAAATATTTATGGCTGTTGTGCAGTCTTTGGCTAACCTGACAGCTACCCTCCCTCTTCCCGAGGAAAAAAAGAGGGGGGTTTATATGTGTGTGTGTGGGGGGGGGGGGATGGGTGAGGGGGAGGGGGGGTAGAAGAGAGAGCACAGCGAGAGGAGGAGAGGGAGAGGATGTGTGGATTATGAACCCACATTCCTGGCTGACACCATGTGGGGACTAGGCAACACTGTTTATCAAAGCTCTTCTTCTTCTTTTTTGTTTGGTTTTTTTTTTTGGTTTCATAATGGGTTTTTATATATATATATATATATATTTTTTTTTTTAAGTAGGAGATAGATCGGTGGTGCTCAGCCATTGTGTCTGCCCGCACACACGAGTGCACTGTTGTGTTGGACTTGAGCTGAGGATGGTAAATTAAATAGTACCTAAATATTGCGCGCGTATGATTGTGTGTGTGTGTGTGTGTGTGATAGTTAGGGGGGGGGGGGTGCTGGAATGTAATCAAAGTGTGCATGGCGTCATATAGGTGTGATCGTGTTGTCCTGTCATCAGTGTAATATACAGCCCAGTATTGACCTATGCAGCACAACAGTTGATAGAATTGTGCTGTACACAGTGTAGGATGGAACAACAGTTGATAGAATTGTGCTGTACACAGTGTAGGATGGAACAGGTGGTGGTATGTGGGAGGGTGTTGGTGATGGGTGGATGGTGTCTTGTTTGTTGCCCATTTCAAAGCTTCACTGACTGGGTCTCACACTATCTCTGTCTGTTGCTGCCGACCGCAAGGCTTCAGTCGGTCTGTTTCTCCAGGAACGTTTTCAGCCTTCCCATCTCCAGATTTCATCAGTCAGTGGAGGAGCCCAAGCAAACGTGCAGTGGAACCAGCGTCATGTGTCTTGGTCTGGGAGTCTGCAGGTCCATGACATAGAAGGCCGATGGCGTCAGAAGTGTGGCTGTGTGCACTGATGTAGTGACATGAAAAAGGCCAGGGCCAGACATGACATAGAAGGCCGATGGCGTCAGAAGTGTGGCTGCCTGCACTGATGTATTGACATGAAAAAGGCCAGGACAAGACATGACATAGAAGGCCGATGGCGTCAGACGTGTGGCTGTCTGCACTGATGTATTGACATGAAAAAGGCCAGGACAAGACATGACATAGAAGGCCGATGGCGTCAGAAGTGTGGCTGTGTGCACTGATGTAGTGACATGAAAAAGGCCAGGGCCAGACATGACATAGAAGGCCGATGGCGTCAGAAGTGTGGCTGCCTGCACTGATGTAGTGACATGAAAAAGGCCAGGGCCAGAAGCAGACTGTGCAGGTGTGATGGTGAGGCACAGGGAGGACTGGCGGCCAGGCCACACCCATGCCGTCTGACATCTCTTCTCTGCACACTTCACTGTCAAGCCCGCTCATAACGCAGCGCAGGGATTATGTGGACGGATTAGGATAATCCCCAATGCTACTTTCAACACCTATTGTTGACCCCCCCCCCCCCCCCCCCCGGCCCCCTACCTCCTCTTTTTCTTTCTTTATTTCTTCTTCTTTCTCTTTCCTCATCACTGGACATGGTTCCGTTCTGCTGACACATTTCTGATGTATTGTGTTGCCTTGCCACAGTCTTTGTCTTTCTGTCTGTCTCTGGAATTTCTTCTAACGTTTTTTTAATTTATTTATTTTACACCATTACCGTTACAGAACACACAATGCCACTGATCTGCTGTGTAAGAGCGAAGTGTGTACCATAGGAATTTGACGGATTGCCCAATCAGCGTTACTCATGACATCTCATACATGTACAAACTGTACACAATATATTAATGTAATCGTGTAAAGTGTTCTGAATGCGATCAGCTCTGATGTCTGAAAACACTGGACTGAGTTCATATTGATGACTATTGATCAGTGTTTGTTAATTACATGATCGTGTATTTGCAAATCCTTTGTGAGGGGCAGTGGTCAAATTTGGACTGGAATTTTCGTATCCGTCTCTCTCTCTCTCTCTCTCTCTCTCTCTCTCTCTACCCCCACCCCCTCTCCCCACCTCCCCCCCCTTTCCCCCACCATACCCCCGCCCTTTCCCCCCCGTCTCTCTCCCCGATACTGTCACTGGTGTGGTCGTTGCAGTGCTGAACACATCACCAACATTCTCCATTTCTGGCGGTCGTGGGACAGGGCCCGAGTTCCGGCAAAGCTCGCCTCTGTCCACCCAGTGATGTTGTCTGCCCACTTCTTTCGCTTTCTGCCCAGTTTTTTTCCCCTGCACGGTTCCCTGAAGGAAGGTTTAGAAGAGCTCGTCAGATGTTGTCACGTGGCCATATCATCTCATTTCCCGTTCTTTTTCCCCACAGTAGTCATCTTGGTACTCCCGGCGTGCTGTCTGATACATTCCCTGACTTCTTCATTTGTTCTGTGGTCCTTTGAGAGATGCCAAGGAGTCTTCTGAAGCACCCCATTTTCACTGTTGGGTCCTCCTGTGAAGCTCTGCTGTGAGAGTCCCGGACTCACGTGCGTACAAGGAAATAGAGAGAATCAGTGCGTACAGGAGCTTAAGCTTTGTTCTGAGACTCGCCGTGTTCATTCCAGTCTTGCTATTGCTGTTGCTGTCTGCACAGCTTTTGCCAGTGTTTCAGTCTTGGCTTCTACTTCACTGATGATGGCACCAAGATCGCTACACTGCTTCACTGTTTCCAGCTGTTGTCCGCTCAATCATTGAGCTTGGTCCGATTGGGTCCTTGCTGTTTGCCCTGACTTTCGTCTTCATTACCATGGTTTTCATTCCATACTTGGTTGATGTTTGGTCCAAGCGGTTCACCAGTTCTGCCAGTTCTTCCTCACTGCCTGCGGCTGGACCCCATCAGTACCATCAGGAGGTGGGAGATTTGTGATGTTAGTGCCAGTGTCTCTCCAGTCTAGTGCATCGCTCTCCGATATTGTTTTACCAATCAGTTGAAATTAGTCTGTGCTATAAGAAGGGGAAAAAAAAGATGTTTTCTCAGCCTCTCTCTGCCTGTATGTCTTCTCCCACACCTCTCTCTCTCTCTCTCTCTCTCTCTCTCTCTCGCCTCTGTCTCCTCTTCTCTCTCTTCTTCCTTCTTTGTCTCCCCGATTTTCCTTCCCTCCCTTGCACAATCACGTGTGTGCTGATGTACATGTACATCAATTTTTTTTTACCTACGGTCTTTTTGAGAGTATTGTATTTCTCTGCAAATTATTTTGTTTTTGTTTGTTTTTGGTTTTTGTTTTGTTCTTTTTTTAATTTTTACCATGCTGTGTATAGGTATTCACTTTTTGCCTAATCTATTTTCCCGTTTTTTTATTCGTTTGACTAATTTATAGATGATCTTTTATGAGAGTAGGGTGAAAACAGGCTGTTGTTCCTTTTCCCTTAATAAAACTTAAAAAAAAAGGGTTTGTATTCTCTCTTCCTCTCTCTCTCTTCTCTCTCTCTTTCTCCCTTTCTCCTGTGTTCTCTCTCTCTCTCATTCCCTCCCTCCTTCTGTGTTCTCTCCTCCCCTCTCTCTCCTTCATTCTCCAACCTTCCACACACCTGCCACCTGCATACTCCTCTGCCCTCTCTTCCCTTCGCTTACCCCCCACCCCCCACCCCACTCACCCCCCCCCAAACCTTCAGGAACTGTCAGACAAGGGTCCAGGAGTCCAGCGCAGAGCGGCCACAGAGCACCTTCATCAGATCTCTGCACTCAGCACCTGTGTAATGAGGGGGCGTCTCCTCCGCTCTTCCTGTGTGTGCTGTGATTAGAGAGAGAGGGAGAGAGGAGGGGGGTGGATGGGGTGGGGTGGTAGAAGAGTCCTTGAGACAGGTGAGCTGTGCAGTTGAAGTCAGCTGCCCAAAGTTGAGCATGGTTGTCATCAGTGGTGATAGAATCATAGAGGGTAACTGTGACATGGTGATGTCAGGGGGGTTGGAGTGGAGGGACTGGTGCTGTCAAGGCCAGGTCACAGAGAAGCTGTCACACTTGTGTCATGGAGAGTGCACATGTTGGGAGTCTTTTTCTTTTTTCTCCTGAGCCACATGTTAGAGGTTGGTTTACGACTTCTGTGTGAGATCAGGGCAGTTTTCACTTGTGTCGTTGGTTTACGACTGATCCGTGTCCATGTGATCAGGGCAGTTTTCACACGTGTCGTTGGTTTATGGCTGGTCTATGTGAGATCAGAGCAGTTTTCACACGTGTCGTTGGTTTACGGCTGGTCCATGTGAGATCAGGGCAGTTTTCACACGTGTCGTTGGTTTACGACTGTTCCATGTGAGATCAGGGCAGTTTTCACACGTGTCGTTGGTTTATGGCTGATCAGGGCAGTTTTCACACGTGTCGTTGGTTTACGGCTGGTCCATGCGAGATCAGGGCAGTTTTCACACGTGTCGTTGGTTTACGACTGGTCCATGTGATCAGGGCAGTTTTCACACGTGTCGTTGGTTTACGACTGGTCCATGTGATCAGGGCAGTTTTCACACGTATCGGCTTGTGACACGCTTTCTACTCCGTTGAAGAAATCGATCAACACCTGTTTCAGTATGGCAGTAATGTGCAGACGTGGAAGTGAGGCAATATGAGCACTTTGGGGTTGTGGTCAGGAGTGTGGTACATAGACTGGGGATGGGGGGGATACAGAACTGGGAAAAAAGGACCCAGAAAAAATATATTTTGGGGAACTTAGACCCAGAAAATGCATATCTCAGGAACAAAGACGTGGGGGACATTGACCCAGAAAAACACAGATCTGAGGGAACAAAGATCTTGGGGACATTGACCCAGAAAACACAGATCTGGGGGAACAGAGATGTGGGGGACATTGACCCAGAAAACGCTGATCTGGGGGAACAAAGATGTGGGGGACATTGACCCAGAAAACGCAGATCTGGGGGACATTGACCCAGAAAACACAGATCTGGGGGAACAAAGATGTGGGGGACATTGACCCAGAAAACGCAGATCTGGGGGACATTGACCCAGAAAACGCTGATCTGGGGGAACAAAGATGTGGGGGACATTGACCCAGAAAACGCAGATCTGGGGGAACAAAGATCTGGGGTACATTGACCCAGAAAACGCAGATCTGGGGGAACAAAGATGTGGGGTACATTGACCCAGAATACACAGATCTGGGGGAACAAAGATGTTGGGGACATTGACCCAGAAAACGCAGATCTGGGGGAACAAGGATCTGGGGTACATTGACCCAGAAAACGCAGATCTGGGGGAACAAAGATCTGGGGTACATTGACCCAGAAAACGCAGATCTGGGGGAACAAAGATCTGGGGTACATTGACCCAGAAAACGCAGATCTGGGGGAACAAAGATCTGGGGTACATTGACCAAGAATACACAGATCTGTGGGGAACAAAGATGTGGAGTATATTGACTCAGAAAACGCAGATCTGGGGGAACAAAGATCTGGGGGACATTGACCTACACAGATCTGTGGGGAACAAAGATGTGGAGTACATTGACTCAGAAAACGCAGATCTGGGGGAACAAAGATCTGGGGTACATTGACCAAGAATACACAGATCTGTGGGGAACAAAGATGTGGAGTATATTGACTCAGAAAACGCAGATCTGGGGGAACAAAGATCTGGGGGACATTGACCAAGAATACACAGATCTGGGGGAACAAAGATCTGGGGGACATTGACCCAGAAAACGCAGATCTGGGGGAACAAAGATCTGGGGGACATTGACCAAGAATACACAGATCTGGGGGAACAAAGATCTGGGGGACATTGACCCAGAAAACGCAGATCTGGGGGAACAAAGATCTGGGGTACATTGCATCCTGACATGAATGAATACCCAAGGGTCTTACTTCCTCCTGACCTGTGTGTGTGTGCTAGAGAGAGAGAGAGAGAGAGACTCAGACTCTGCATGTGCTTGCGTGTGTGCGCATGTTATAGAATCTTCAGAAACTGGAAATTGAGAATTTTTCAGTGAATATATCAGTATATATTTCTGTGGATTTAGCATTTCAGCCGGAAAGCCTTTAAGCGTTGTATGATAAGAAATGTTTAGTTTTGCGGCGAGCAGGACCCCATGCACGTGGGGGTGTCCAGTTTGTGAGCAGTTTATCAGCAGGTGTTGGGCAGTCCCAGGTTAATTGGCACTCTGGTCACACTGCTCTTTGTAGGTGGGTGCTTTGGGGGTAGCCGTGTGAGTAGTGGTGTGCTGGTATGCCATTATGGCGTGTTGTCTTGTACTATAGTGTACTGTGTTGTGATAGAGTTTTGTGTAGTGTTCTGTTACTTTTTGTCACAATGATATTTCTCTCTGTTGCATTCTGGCTGATGTCCGCACGTCGCCACAGTGTAAAAAAAAAAGGAAAAGTCTGAAAGTTTGCTTATTTTACTGTTAGAGTGGATTTCCTTAACCTTTTTAATTATTGTTTTTGTCAGGACAACAGTTTTGTTGCCATGGGTTATTTTACCTGCTCAAAGTGCATGCTGGAAACGGGAGTGTGGGTTGATCGTCTGACCTGAAAGACTAGCACCACGACCGCCACTCAGGGCCTAGTTGAGGGGCATAGAGGGAGGGGGGTAAAATGCCGGTCTGTATGTATGGGATTGGAACCCGTCACCACTGGCTTCCTCCCTAGTCAGGCGCTTCAGCACCAGGCCAACGCTGCACGTCACGTGTGTTGGAGTGGCTGTGATTGTTGTGGATGACATGATGGCCTTCCTGGTCTGTGGTCAATGTGGATGACGACTTTCTGGCATCGCTGACTCCAGAGGCGAGCTCCTGCATTCGGTAGTTGTGACAGGTGATTGTGAACACTGCCCATGACCCTTCCCCCCCACATACCCCTCCCCACCACTCCACTCACCCTCCACCCCCAACACACACATCGTAATTACCGTGAAGAGACCGCTCTGAGTGAGGGGTGTGTGTGTGTGTGTGTGTGTGTGTGGTGCCGAGAACATTAGTATGGGCAGATAGAGAGAGAAAGACAGACAGACAGAGACCGACCTAGGGGGAAATGTAGGTGTGCGGTGTGAACATGAAAATACCAAAGGCCCCCCCCACCCCCACCCCCCCGGCATGGGGTGTCAGTTCTTTCAGGTGGGGGTGAAGGCAGGTGGGATTGTGTTGGTGTGAATATAATGGTGATAACCGTGTGTGTGTGTGTGTGTGTGTGTGTGTGTGTGTGCGTGTGTGTGTGTGCGTGCGTACGCGCGCGTGTGTGTGTGTGTAGCCAGTGGACCCACAGATCTGTGTCTGAGTAGTTGCCTTGATCTAAGGCGCCCGACGGAGGCCAGTAGTGGGCTCCAATCTCATATATACTGACTAGGTTTTGGATTCTATCTTCCAGTCCCCCACCCCCCACCCCCACCACCCCACTTGTAGACAGAAAAAAAGGGTGGCGCTACAGACAGGTAGACAGACAGGTCCCAGTCCCCCCCCACCACCACCCCACTTGTAGACAGAAAAAAAGGGTGGCGCTACAGACAGACAGGTAGACAGACAGGTCCTAGTCCCCCCCACCCCCACCACCCCACTTGTAGACAGAAAAAAAGGGTGGCGCTACAGACAGACAGGTAGACAGACAGGTCCCAGTCCCCCCCCACCACCACCCCACTTGTAGACAGAAAAAAAGGGTGGCGCTACAGACAGACAGGTAGACAGACAGGTCCCAGTCCCCCCCCACCACCCCACTTGTAGACAGAAAAAAAGGGTGGCGCTACAGACAGACAGGTAGACAGACAGGTCCCAGTCCCCCCCCACCACCACCCCACTTGTGGACAGAAAAAAAGGGTGGCGCTACAGACAGACAGGTAGACAGACAGGTCCCGGTCCCCCACCACCACCACCCCACTTGTAGACAGAAAAAAAGGGTGGCGCTACAGACAGACAGGTAGACAGACAGGTCCCAGTCCCCCCCCACCACCCCACTTGTAGACAGAAAAAAAGGGTGGCGCTACAGACAGGTAGACAGACAGGTCCCAGTCCCCCACCACCACCACCCCACTTGTGGACAGAAAAAAAGGGTGGCGCTACAGACAGACAGGTAGACAGACAGGTCCAGGTCCCCCCCACCACCACCCCACTTGTAGACAGAAAAAAAGGGTGGCGCTACAGACAGGTAGACAGACAGGTCCCGGTCCCCCACCACCACCACCCCACTTGTAGACAGAAAAAAAGGGTGGCGCTACAGACAGGTAGACAGACAGGTCCCGGTCCCCCCCCCCCCCCCCCCCCCCCCACCACCCCACTTGTAGACAGAAAAAAAGGGTGGCGCTACAGACAGGTAGACAGGCTGTTAGGTAAACAGGTAGACAGGTAGACAGGCTGTTAAGGTAAACAGGTAGACAGACAGACATGCAGATTGTAGACAGGTTAACAGACATGCTGATAGGTAGACAAAGAGACCATGAGATGGCAGTGGTTGATGACCCAGTTGTTAGGTAAACAGGTAGACAGGTAGACAAATATGCTGACAGGTAGACAAATAGACCGTGAGATGGCAGTGGTTGATGAACCAGTTGTTAGGTAAACAGGTAGACAAGTAGACAAACATGCTGATAGGTAGACAAAGAGACCATGAGATGGCAGTGGTTGATGAACCAGTTGTTAGGTAAACAGGTAGACAGGTAGACAAACATGCTGATAGGTAGACAGAGAGACCATGAGATGGCAGCAGTTGATGAACTAGTTGGAGGTCACTGCCGTCCTTTCCTCCAGAGCTACATGGCCAACTATTTGT
>NC_134889.1:1085000-1097500 GCF_041734735.1 Babylonia areolata | reverse complement strand
CTGGATGTTTGTTTTGGTTGTCACATACCCCCCCCCCCCCCCCCCCCCCGCCCCTCCTATCACAAGTCCTCTGTGGCGAAGTGGAAAGGGGTTGGGGGGTGGGGGGGTGATTGAAGGGGGGTGGGTGAGGGTAGCAGTGGCGTGCAGGTGCCAGGACCAGCTATTGATTACAGGGACGGGTTTCTTTCCCATTAATTTCGGGTCAGCCCCTGTGGTGGTGCCAGTTTCTTCAGCCCACCCCTCTCTTTAACTTCTTGCTTTCTCTCTCTCTCTCTCCTTTCTTCCTTTCTCTCCCTTTACTTTCTTTCTCTCTGTCTTGCTTGCTTACCTTCCCCTCTGTGTGTGTGTGTGTGTGTGTGTACGGCGTGTGATCATTCATGGCATGCCTTGAGTGTTGGCCATTTATCTGGGTTGTAATGGTGTAGTTTGATTTGGAAAGTTGTTGAAGAAAGAGAAGGGGTGGGAGGGGGAGGGGGTGGGGGTTGGGGGGGGAGAGAGGGAGAGAAAGTTATCGATACGCTGAAGGCAGCCAGGTTTGGCTGTGTCGTATGCCTCCAGTGTGTGACAGAGCGGCGGACGGTGTGTACAGTGGTAGATCTGCGGACCCTGTAGAGAGCGGGACACACTGTACGTCTGTCATTGCTGGGGCTCCTCCAGACCTGTTGTAGGGGTGGGTTTGTTGCTGTTCTTTGTGCTGCCACTTGTTGGAGAGCTTTGGAGTGATGTCGCTCTTGTGACGAGGGGCTCATTAAAACGCGGAAGGTGAAATGCCCAGCAGCCTTTCTCGGCCATCGGGGCAGTGATTACATACCCACTGTGTCAAGGGCACGACTTAGTGATTCCATACCCACTGTGTCAAGGGCACGACCTAGTGATTCCATACCCACTGTGTCAAGGGCACGACTTAGTGATTACATACCCACTGTGTCAAGGGCACGACTTAGTGATTACATACCCACTGTGTCAAGGGCACGACTTAGTGATTCCATACCCACTGTGTCAAGGGCACGACCTAGTGATTCCATACCCACTGTGTCAAGGGCACGACTTACTGATTCCATACCCACTGTGTCAAGGGCATCCATACCCACTGTGTCAAGAGCATGACTTAGTGATTCCATACCCACTGTGTCAAGGGCATCCATACCCACTGTGTCAAGGACACGACTTAGTGATTACATGTACGTACCCACTGTGTCAAGGGCATCGATGCTCAATGTGTCAAGGGCACGACTTAGTGATTACATACCCACTGTGTCAAGGGCATCCATACCCACTGTGTCAAGGGCACGACATAGGAAGGAAGGTGGGACCCAGTTCTCTCCTTCCGCCGTTTGAATACTGGCAGAAGTCAGGTACCCGTTCACACCTGGGTGGAGTGGGGAAATGGGAGTGAAGCGCTCTTCCCAAGGACACATCGCTATGCCGACACTGGGTTTCGAACCCTGATCACTGGTGATCACTGACGACAAGTCCAACGTCTGACAGACTGTTACACAGGGCCTCCATTGTGATCAGGGGGCAGGAGGGGTGTCACCAATTGCCAGACAAGTGTTGAACAGACTCCGGTAGTGTGTTGTGGCAGGAGACTTGACTAACTGAGTGACGTGTTCTGCACTTGGGCTGGCTGCACTTAGGAGGATATGTGGTTTCGTCTGGCCGTATCTCTGTCTCATCGTCTCTGTCTCTGTGTCATCGTCTCTCTCTGTCTCTTGTCTCACCGTCTCTCTCAGTCTCTGTATCACTGTCTCTGTTTAATCGTCTGTCTCTGTTAATGTCTGTCTCTGTTTCTGTCTATCTCTATGTCTTTGTCTCTGTCTCAGTTTGTCTCTGTCTCTCAGTTTCTGTCTTTCTCTGTGTCTCAGTTTCTGTCTGTGTCTCAATGTCTGTCAGTCTCTGTCTCTCAGTTTCTGTCTCTGTCTCAATGTCTGTCAGTCTCTGTCTCTCAGTTTCTGTCTCTGTCTCAATGTCTGTCAGTCTCTGTCTCTCAGTTTCTGTCTCTGTCTCAATGTCTGTCTGTCTCTGTCTCTCAGTTTCTGTCTCTGTCTCAATGTCTGTCTGTCTCTGTCTCTCAGTTTCTGTCTGTCTCAATGTCTGTCTGTCTCAGTGTCTCAGTTTCTGTCTGTCTCAATGTCTGTGAGTCTCTGTCTATCAGTTTCTGTCTCTGTCTCAATATCTGTCAGTCTCTGTCTCTCAGTTTCTGTCTCTGTCTCAATGTCTGTCAGTCTCTGTCTCTCAGTTTCTGTCTGTCTCAATGTCTGTCAGTCTCTGTCTCTCAGTTTCTGTCTCTGTCTCAGTGTCTGTCAGTCTCTGTCTCTCAGTTTCTGTCTGTCTCAATGTCTGTCAGTCTCTGTCTCTCAGTTTCTGTCTCTCAGTTTCTGTCTGTCTCAGTGTCTCAGTTTCTGTCTGTCTGAATGTCTGTCTCAGTTTCTGTCTGTCTCAATGTCTGTCTTAGTGTCTCAGTTTCTGTCTGTCTCAATGTCTGTCTGTCTCTTATTGTCATCGTAGTTGTTGTTAGTTGTTTGTTGTTATTATTTAGCCCTGAAGTGGCCAGTTTGTCTGTGGCTGGGCTATTATGAGCTATATGATTTGATGTGTCTGTGTGTGGTGTGTGTGTGTGCGTGCGCGCATGGGTGTGTGTGGTGTGTGCGTGTGTGTGTGGTGCGTGTGTGTTTGTGTGTGTGTGGTGTGTGTGTGTGTGTGGTGTGTGTGTGTGTGTGTGTGTGTGTGTGTGGTGTGTATGTATGTGTGTGTGTGTGTGTGTGTGTGCACAGTTCGTGGAGGCAAGCAGACCCTCGTCCAGCCCTTGCCGACAGAGCGGGTCAGCTGCGGGCAGCAGTGGTGGAAGCGGCACCAAGAGGAAAGTCAGCCGGCTGGGTGAGTCAGCTTCGTCGTTCCCAGAGCTGTCTGCAACACCTCTCTTCCTGCCTCCCCTGCCTCTCTTCCTGCCTCCCTTCCTGCCTCTCTTCCTGCTTCCTTCCTGCCTCTCTTCCTGCCTCCCATGCCTCCCTTCCTGCTTCCCTTCCTGCCTCCCCTGCCTCTCTTCCTGCCTCCCCTGCCTCCCTTACTGCCTCTTCCGGCCTCTCTTCCTCCTCCTCCCTTCCTGCCTCCCCTGCCTCTCTTCCTGCCACCCTTCCTGCCTCCCCTGCCTCTCTTCCTGCCTCCCCTGCCTCTCTTCCTGCCTCCCTTCCTGCCTCCCCTGCCTCCCTTCCTGCCTCCCCTGCCTCTCTTCCTGCCTCCCTTCCTGCCTCCCCTGCCTCTCTTCCTGCCTCCCTTCCTGCCTCCCCTGCCTCTCTTCCTGCCTCCCTTCCTGCCTCCCCTGCCTCTCTTCCTGCCTCTCTTCCTGCCTCCCCTGCCTCTCTTCCTGCCTCCCTTCCTGCCTCCCCTGCCTCTCTTCCTGCGTCCCCTGCCTCTCTTCCTGCCTCCCTTACCTCTCTTCCTGCCTCCCTTCCTGCCTCCCCTGCCTCTCTTCCTGCGTCCCCTGCCTCTCTTCCTGCCTCCCTTACCTCTCTTCCTGCCTCCCTTCCTGCCTCCCCTGCCTCTCTTCCTGCCACCCTTCCTGCCTCCCCTGCCTCTCTTCCTGCGTCCCCTGCCTCTCTTCCTGCCTCCCTTACCTCTCTTCCTGCCTCCCTTCCTGCCTCCCCTGCCTCCCTTCCTGCCTCCCCTGCCTCTCTTCCTGCGTCCCCTGCCTCTCTTCCTGCCTCCCTTACCTCTCTTCCTGCCTCCCCTGGCTCTCTTCCTGCCTCCCCTGCCTCTCTTCCTGCCTCCCCTGCCTCTCTTCCTGCCTCCCCTGCCTCTCTTCCTGCCTCTGTTCCTGCGTCCCCTGCCTCTCTTCCTGCCTCTCTTCCTGTGTCCCCTGCCTCTCTTCCTGCCTCCCCTGCCTCTCTTCCTGCCTCCCCTGCCTCTCTTCCTGCCTCCCTTCCTGCCTCCCCTGCCTCTCTTCCTGCCTCTGTTCCTGCGTCCCCTGCCTCTCTTCCTGCCTCTCTTCCTGTGTCCCCTGCCTCTTTTCCTGCCTCCCTTACCTCTCTTCCTGCCTCCCCTGCCTCTCTTCCTGCCTCCCTTACCTCTCTTCCTGCCTCCCTTCCTGCCTCTCTTCCTGCCTCCCTTACCTCTCTTCCTGCCTCCCCTACCTCTCTTCCTGCCTCCCCTACCTCCCTCCTCCACACTCCCCTCCCGCCCCTACTGGTCTGCTTGTGTGGACCTGTGTCTGCATGCTTTTGGGAACATTGATGTCAGAATGTAGACCTCCACAAGAGATTGATCTGCAGTGGTGCAGTGCCTAATGGGCTGATTAACTGAAGCTGAATTGGAGAGTCTTTTATTTTATTTATCGTTAATTCCAGGATGACCTGTGAGGCCTTTAACACAGCGAGAGCTGTATGATCAGTGGTTTTTCCACTGCGATGGGAAGTCATTACAGCTTCTTCTTTTTTATATGAAGGACTCAAACCAGGAGGCAAGATTGCTCTGGCTCTAAGTGCTGCATCCTTGGGAGCTAGTTGGCCTTCAGGCCATCGCCAACTTTCCTAAACTCATCTCTACTAAGAGAGTGGGTATGTGACTTAGGCAAGACACTTTCCACTATAATCAAATTCTAGCCCAGATAGTCAGAACAGCAGTTGTCTCCTGTGCTGTTGTGTTTGTCCCAGTGGAAGACGGCTAACTGTCAAACTGGTAATGGACGTACCTGAGCCCCAGACTGCTGGGAGTGATATTGATGGGATTCACCTCGTTCTGGAGACGTCATGGTCCACTGAGTGCACTGCATGCTGTGTTGTATGCATTGACCTGCACACTATGGGGTCATCTTTACACTGAGCTTCAGTTGTTGGACGGACATTTAATATCCGAATTATACAAACTGTTTTGAGTTTGAATTTTCTGACTGCCATTTTATGTGCAAATTATGCAATATGTTTTTTCCCCTTCCCACTGAAAGCCTTAGAAGTGTGTGTGTGTGTGTGTGTGTGTGTGTGTGTGCAGACGAAAAGGACCGACCCAGCAGCAGTAGTGCCACGGCCAGCCAGCAGCGCTACAACCACAACCACAACCACCGCCACCACCCCCACCCCCAGGACCAGCAGGCCCGAGTAGCGGGCAGCAGCTGTAGTCAACAGTTCCACTCTGCCTGGCTGGATCCCAGGGAGCACCCTGCCCCCTTCTCCTCCTCCACCCAGCCTCCACGCAGCAACCACCAGCACAACCACCAGCACAACCACCACCCCCACAACCAGCACAACCACAGCCCCAAGAGGGTGGACTTCTCCAAGCGGCTGAGGCTTCGGGAGGTTCGCTGGGATGGGACGTACCAGGACAGCGTAGCCCATAAGACGCGCCCTGAGCCCCTGGCAGACCCCTAC
Organism: Babylonia areolata; assembly: GCF_041734735.1. NCBI lineage: Eukaryota > Metazoa > Mollusca > Gastropoda > Neogastropoda > Buccinidae > Babylonia > Babylonia areolata. Next base: position 1,092,140 of record NC_134889.1, on the reverse strand, counting down.
CCTTCCAGCATCATCAGCAGCGACCCACACGGTGACCCAGACCGGGACGGAGACCCGGCAGGCAGCAGCAGCACTCTGACGGACAGCCGGGCGGTGAGGGAGACGGAGATCCGCTTCCTGAACGACACCTACCTCACCCAGCCCCTGCTCCACCACCCACACCCACACCCACACCCCAAACTGACCCAGGTGGATGTGGACGTGCCGGGGTCAAGGTCGAAGGTCGGGGTGAAGGACAGAGGCGTGGCGCGCCACACGGGCCATGGGGGGCGGCGTGACCCCGGCCAGGACGTCAGGACCCGCACCCTGCAGGGAGCCTCCTCCGTGCCCGGGGACAGGATGAACAGTGCTGCCGACATGGGGGACCACTCCTCGGGCGGTGACAGTGACAGGGGGGCGGTGGGGGGAGCGGAGCGGCCACCCAGGGGAGGGACCAACTCCCGTCTGCACAAGATCAAGAAGAGTCTGAAGGACCTGCCTGATAAAGACGGTCAGTGCTCAGCATTGTCTCGTCTTGTCTTGTTTTGTCTCGTCTTGTCTTGTCCCGTTTTGTATTGTCTTGTCTTGTGTCATGTTGCCTGGGTTGTCTTGTGTCGTCTTGTCTTGCCCCCAGCAGTCTTGTCTTGTTTTGTCTCGTCTTGTCATGTCTTATCTTGTCACGTTTTGTATTGTCTTGTGTCATGTTGCCTGGGTTGTCTTGTGTCGTCTTGTCTTGCCCCCGGCAGTCTTGTCTTGTCTGGTCGTCAGGTTGTCTGGGTGCTTGGTTCCTTGTCTTTTTCTCACAACTTCCTCTCTGCATCCTGTGCCTTCTTTCTTTCTTCTCTCTCTCTAACTTCCCCCTCTCTCTCTGTCTCTTTCTTACGCTGTGTATGTGTATGTATATGACCTTGTTCAGCACGCAGCTGCACTTGTGACGATTACCAGACTGACTTGAGTGTTCTCATTGTCGTTCAAAAGGAAATTGTTGTTGTTCTATTATTATTATTATAATATCATTATAAAGTATTTCCCAAAATGAAATGATTTCGTTTGTCACTCCTGGTCTGACGTTTTTCCCACTTCTCTTTCTCTCAGAACTTTGCGTGTGAGTGTGCACACACATGTATGGCTTGTCTGTCATGCTGAAAATGCTGTCTGCTGAATGTTTTCTCTCTTTCTTTCGTTCGTTCGTTCCGTCTTTCTTTCTTTCAGCACAGTCCAGTTTTCATCTCAGTTTAGTTGAGCACACCCCCCTCTCCCTCTCTTTCCACCACCACCCTAACCATCCCCCCACCCCTAGTCCACAGCCCCTTTCCCTCCCCTTCCCCATACAGTTGTGTTGGTCAGGTGAACGGATGACTATAGTACGGTCCACAAGCACCACTCAACATGCTGCCTCCCGCACACAGTGGGGGGGGGGGGGGGGGGGGGGGGGGGGGGGGTGCAGTCAGCCTTCACTGCTGTACAGTGCCACAGACACAGAGAGAGAGAGAGTGTGTGTGTGTGACCAAGTTGATTCTTGTGATGAGCATGTTCAGGCGAATGTTGCAGAGCAGTTTCATGAGGACGGCACATTCCCGAACAGATGAACTCACCAACACAGTGACCGTTCCTTCGCCCCGTGTGCGCGCGCGCGCAAACACCCACCCACCCCTATAAACACACACACACACACACACACACACATCTCTGACAACGTTTTGCCATGCTGCCGCAAGCTGGTGAGGGACTGGAAACGGTTGTTATCAGATGACGAAAAACACATAACGGAATGTGATCAGTGGTGATTAGGTGACACTTGAAGCTTCTCTTGGGCCTGGACGACCACCATGCTAAGCAGCCATTAGGGAACTAACGGTAGCTATGGGTAATTGCCAACAGCGTGTAATTGCGAACGATTCGTATACCGCCCCACTTCGAAGCGTTGTTAACGGTTGCGTTTCACAATTTATCGTCTGCTTCGACCTTTTTCTAATACTTTAATGAATATCCATTTCCAAGAACCAGTCAAACATCAGCTGTTGCCGGCTATTTCCTCGCTTTTTCTTCGCGCACCACTGCCGACCAAGGTTACGAACGTGCTCTCAAAACCCTAAAATCAAGGGAAGCAGTTGTAGGACTTGAACATTGACACAGTTAAGAATAATTGATTTGATCGGATATGTTGAATGCACTTTAGTATTTACCAGAACTGGGAGAATTTAAGAAAGCATATTGGTGACGGATCCGAACGTCAGTTTTGAGAGGAGTCTGCAAAATAGTGCCGTTTGCAATTAGACGATAATATAATAATTTGAAGTGAGTCTATTTGCGAACGATGCTGTACAGTTACTGAGCACTCTCAAAAGGGTGTTTTGTGTGCAGTGTGGGATGTGTGTTTAAATGTCTGTTTGTGTGTTTGTGTGCATGTGTGATCAAAACCAACAATACAGCATTCTGGTGCGATGTTCCAGTAAAGTCCTTCTGTTTTCTGTACTATGACTGTCGTATGACAAGTTATCTTTACAGTACACATGTTGAGCTGGTCGCTTGGACCTGATCGTTGGCAGTCAGGTCTATCTTCCCTATTCCTTTCTCGATTTGATCGTTGGCAATCAGGTCTATCTTCCCTATTCCTTTCTAGACTGGATCGTTGGCAATCAGGTCTACCTTCCCTGTTCCTTTCTCGATTTGATCGTTGGCAATCAGGTCTACCTTCCCTATTCCTTTCTCGATTTGATCGTTGGCAATCAGGTCTACCTTCCCTATTCCTTTCTAGACTGGATCGTTGGCAATCAGGTCTACCTTCCCTATTCCTTTCTCGATTTGATCGTTGGCAATCAGGTCTATCTTCCCTATTCCTTTCTCGATTTGATCGTTGGCAATCAGGTCTATCTTCCCTGTTCCTTTCTAGACTGGATCGTTGGCAATCAGGTCTACCTTCCCTGTTCCTTTCTCGATTTGATCGTTGGCAATCAGGTCTATCTTCCCTATTCCTTTCTCGATTTGATCGTTGGCAATCAGGTCTACCTTCCCTGTTCCTTTCTAGACTGGATCGTTGGCAATCAGGTCTACCTTCCCTGTTCCTTTCTCGATTTGATCGTTGGCAATCAGGTCTATCTTCCCTATTCCTTTCTCGATTTGATCGTTGGCAATCAGGTCTATCTTCCCTATTCCTTTCTAGACTGGATCGTTGGCAATCAGGTCTACCTTCCCTATTCCTTTCTCGATTTGATCGTTGGCAATCAGGTCTATCTTCCCTATTCCTTTCTAGACTGGATCGTTGGCAATCAGGTCTATCTTCCCTATTCCTTTCTAGACTGGATCGTTGGCAATCAGGTCTATCTTCCCTATTCCTTTCTAGACTGGATCGTTGGCAATCAGGTCTACCTTCCCTGTTCCTTTCTCGATTTGATCGTTGGCAATCAGGTCTATCTTCCCTATTCCTTTCTCGATTTGATCGTTGGCAATCAGGTCTACCTTCCCTATTCCTTTCTCGATTTGATCGTTGGCAATCAGGTCTATCTTCCCTATTCCTTTCTCGATTTGATCGTTGGCAATCAGGTCTATCTTCCCTGTTCCTTTCTCGATTTGATCGTTGGCAATCAGGTCTATCTTCCCTATTCCTTTCTAGACTGGATCGTTGGCAATCAGGTCTACCTTCCCTGTTCCTTTCTCGATTTGATCGTTGGCAATCAGGTCTACCTTCCCTGTTCCTTTCTAGACTTGATCGTTGGCAATCAGGTCTACCTTCCCTGTTCCTTTCTAGACTGGATCGTTGGCAATCAGGTCTACCTTCCCTGTTCCTTTCTCGATTTGATCGTTGGCAATCAGGTCTACCTTCCCTATTCCTTTCTCGATTTGATCGTTGGCAATCAGGTCTATCTTCCCTATTCCTTTCTAGACTGGATCGTTGGCAATCAGGTCTATCTTCCCTATTCCTTTCTCGATTTGATCGTTGGCAATCAGGTCTATCTTCCCTGTTCCTTTCTCGATTTGATCGTTGGCAATCAGGTCTACCTTCCCTATTCCTTTCTCGATTTGATCGTTGGCAATCAGGTCTACCTTCCCTGTTCCTTTCTCGATTTGATCGTTGGCAATCAGGTCTACCTTCCCTATTCCTTTCTCGATTTGATCGTTGGCAATCAGGTCTATCTTCCCTATTCCTTTCTCGATTTGATCGTTGGCAATCAGGTCTACCTTCCCTATTCCTTTCTCGATTTGATCGTTGGCAATCAGGTCTACCTTCCCTATTCCTTTCTCGATTTGATCGTTGGCAATCAGGTCTACCTTCCCTGTTCCTTTCTCGATTTGATCGTTGGTAATCAGGTCTACCTTCCCTGTTCCTTTCTAGACTGGATCGTTGGCAATCAGGTCTATCTTCCCAGTTTCTTTCTCGATTTGATCGTTGGCAATCAGGTCTACCTTCCCTGTTCCTTTCTAGACTGGATCGTTGGCAATCAGGTCTATCTTCCCAGTTTCTTTCTCGATTTGATCGTTGGCAATCAGGTCTACCTTCCCTGTTCCTTTCTCGATTTGATCGTTGGCAATCAGGTCTACCTTCCCTATTCCTTTCTCGATTTGATCGTTGGCAATCAGGTCTACCTTCCCTATTCCTTTCTCGACTTGATCGTTGGCAATCAGGTCTACCTTCCCTATTCCTTTCTCGATTTGATCGTTGGCAATCAGGTCTATCTTCCCTATTCCTTTCTCGACTTGATCGTTGGCAATCAGGTCTACCTTCTCTATTTCTTTATCGACTGGATCGTTGGCAATCAGGTCTACCTTCCCTCTCTCTGTTCCACTCTCTGTTTCTGCCCCTGTCTCTATTCTCCTGTCTGTCTCACTGTGTCTCTGTCTCTCGCCGTGTCACTCTCTCTGTGTGTCTCACTGTGTCTGTTTCTCTGTCTCTCTTCCTCCCTGCCTCTGTCTCTGTCTCTCTTGCTCTGTCTTTGCCTGTTTGTCTCTTTGTCTGTCTGTTAATCTTTACTAATGAAACGTGCCAGATGAATATTTTCAGAGAGAAGGCCAGATCAGCTGTTGGAATGTCAACGATTGTTCCATTTACTTTACACCCCTCCCCTCCCCACACCCCCACCACCTGCTTTCTGTCCCCCACCCCAGCCTAACGCTCTCTCTCTCTCTCTCTCTCTCTCTCTCTCTCTCACATTATGTGCACGAATGCATTCGTGTGTGTGTGTATGTGTGTGTGTGTGTGTAGTTGATCTGGTAAGTGGAATATCGGTTGATGTGAATTCCGATGGTGTCACATTACTGGTCTTTTTTTCATTTTGTGCGTGCGTGCGTGCGTGCGTGCGTGCGTGTGTGTGTGTGTGTGTGTGTGTGTGTGTGTGCGTGCGTGTGCGTGTGTGTGTGTGTGGTTTGGTTCAGCAAAGTGGAAGATCGTTTGACGTGAATTCCAATGGCCGTCACATAATGAGAATAATGGCAGAGTGGAGCCAGCAGGGAGAAGAAAAGAAGTGAAGAAGCGAAGGGTGAAGGCTTGGGTAGAATAATGTACAGTCCCCCCCACCCCCGTGTATATATATCCCCCGTGTATATATATATATATCCCACCACTCCCTGTGATTTATGACTTGCAGGCGTGACGCGTCCTTTTCAGGTCAGTAGGGAGAGGGGGCCACAGTACACGTAAACTGAGTAGTCATTTGTAGTAGTTGGTGATGTTGGGTTAGAGAAATGTGGGTTCAGAAAACTTGTTGTACATGTCCACATCAGCAGCGGAGGAACAAACAACAAGCCAACAGCTCATATCGTACTCAGGAACGGGATTCCTTCTTTTCCCTGGTTTCTTTTGACGGCTGCTGAACGTTACACAATGCAGAGATGTTGAAACAAATGTTTTCCAGTTGCTTATGACAGCCATTGTAGTCATTGTTTCCTTCTTCGAGCAGCCATGGAAACAAGTATACCTAAACAATGTACAGTTGTTCCACTGTACCTTTTATTTACCTGTGTGCTGGCTGAATCGGTATCGAAAGCAGCACTGACTTGAAGTTGTGTACCTTGTGAATGGAGAGAGTTACCACTCTTCGTTCATTTCCAGCTGAAAAACCACCGAGGCAACCATGTGTTTGTTCTGTATTGTCCAGGTGTTTTTTATGTGGTTTGTTCAGGATTAAAGAGGCTGTACTAGTCTTGAATAAAAGCTTATTTGTGTTTGCACATTTCTTCTGTCTTTGCTGCTGTGTTCACATGTCAGATGATCGGTATAAGGACAGGCCCGGCGCTTCCTTTTTTTTTTTGAGGAAGTGTCTAGGTTTGTACCAATGTACCTTTTATTTACCTGTGTGCTAGCTGAATCGGTAGCGTAAGCAGCACTGACTTGAAGTTGTGTACCTTGTATAATGGAGAGAGTTACCACTCTTCACTATTTGTTAATCATTTCAGCTCCATGCCAAATTGTTTGTTTCATTTCCAGTGTACAGTAAGTGTATTACCTGATCATTTTCAAGATTGGATTCACAAGTGAGCATTGGTGATGTTGCACACTATTATTATGTACATATGGCTTCAACAGCAGGTTGGTTGGGGGTGTGGGTAGTGAGGTGGAGGGGGGGGAGAGGACAGGGGAGGGGGGAGGAGACAGACACACAGAACGTTTGGTCCAAATGGTACCCATGTTGGTTTTACTTTGAAGCTTTGGTGTGCTACACAAACTCACACAGACACAGTCACACACACACACACACACACACACACACACACACACACACACACACACACACACACACACAGAGTCATAGACACACACACACAGAGAGTCATAGACACACACACAGTCATAGACATACACACACACACACACACACACACACACACACACACACAGAGTCATAGATACATACACAGTCATAGACACACACACACACACACACACACACAGTCATAGACACACACACAGTCATAGACACACACACACACACACACACAGTCATAGACACACACACACACACACACACACACCAGGCCCGTCCTGCCTGATGACAGTGATACGTGACAGCAGGACTGTTGCCTTTTAGCCCCTCTGTGCTAATGGACAATAAAGAAAACAAGTCCGTCATAATACTGTCTCACACTAACATGTACGACAAGAACGTGAAGAAGCTAAGCCGAAGAAAGGAAGGGGGGGGGGGAGGAGCTGAAAGGAGGAGGAAGGGG